>NC_043988.1:22546738-22784238 GCF_902150065.1 Myripristis murdjan
GTCAGTCTGTGGATTGTGTCTCTGTTGATGTCCTAATCAGTTGGTGTGGCTTCAGTGTGTTTGGCCAAGGTCAGGGTTCACTTTCAGGGGTCGTCGGAAGTCAGAAGGGTGTGTGTGTGTGTGTGTGTGTGTGTGTTAATTAGGGCTCTCTAGGGATAGCTAATCCCCTCCACCCACTAACTGACACACACACACCCTCACTTACATGCATGCATGCACACACACGCCTGCATCATTAATGAACACACACTGATCTGTCAGCCACAGCAGGCCACAAGTCATTAGCAGGAGCAGAGCAGCTTTTATATATCAGTCTGATTATCCTCAAATATTGTCGACTGCAGGAAACATTTTCAGGGGTTCTCATCATCTTTTTATACAATTAATGGCACGAATAAGTTAGACAAGCGCCCCTCGGGTGTCTTTGAAAACTGCAGAATATAATTTGGGATGGGGAAAAAGCAAAATACTGGCGGTTGATTCATTTGTTGCCGAGAATATACGTACAATCAAGGTGCTACTCAGGGGGGCCGGGCCAGCTTTGACGCGACATAATGTAAGCCGTGGAGACAAATATATTCAACATTAAAGCTGTGCCCAATATCCAGAAGGTATGAAGGTAACATGAAGCCGCTGCGTGCTACTTTGGAGCACCATTTTCTGGATTGGATTATCCCCAATTCCTATGGTTTAAAGTGGAGTGCGCCGTGGGATCTGAATGAAATGCCTGCAGAGTCCATAGCCGGTGCAGCAGCCCCTTCAACCACCTGATAGTACCGTCTGGCATATTTACAACACACACACACACACACATACACGCGCACACACACACACACACAGAAATACACTTACTTCTAAGGGGCAGCAAAAGGGCCTCTTCCTGTTGGGGGAGAGAGTGCTGAAATCAGCCTCATGAAAGAATAGCCAATTACTGTCCACTTGGCCATACACAATAGTGAGAAAGAGGAGGGAGGGACGAATGTACGGACGGATGGAGGGAGGGCGAGCGGGATGTGGGAGTGGGGGTGTGGGAGGTCAGCGTTTGAAGTTACACCATAAAAGCCATCCTGAAAGGAAACACGAAGTGACCCCCCTCCCCCTTCCATCACCCCCTGTCTCCCCTCCTCTCTCTCCCTCTCTCTCCCCGGCGGCCCACCCCTCACCTCTCCTCCTCCTCCTCCTCTGCTCCCCTCCCTGTCTTTGTTTCTGTGTACAAAGTGTGCCCCTGGATGGACCAGGTGTATTTTATATTACTCCTTCATGTACTTCAAACACCACAGCCCCATTTCCTCTCTCCCCACTCCTCCTCGATCCCCCTTTTTCCTCCCTCTGCCAGCCTGTTGCGGGCCTATAAATCACCCAACAGACCCGATCTGAAAACGGAGAAGGAGAGGGGGAAAAAAAAAAAAAAAAAAGAGGGGGGGCGCGGGGGGGCAGACAGGGATTGAAACACAAGAGATAGTAAAGAAGAATGAGAGAAGAAAAGGTTGGTTGAGTGGATGAAAGATGAATGAAGATAGAACTGGAGCGTGGAGCAGGAAGAGTGAGAGATGGAAAAAAAAAAAAAAGAAACAATAGCTTCCCTTTCACTTGACACCACCGCTGGGCATTTTGCTTCCCCCACAGCCATTTTTTTAAGCTTAATTCAGATGGGGATGGAAAATGGTGCAGGTGAATCTAAGCCACTGGGACTGGGTGGAAACAATAGAAATAGAAAGGAAATAGCAGAGGAAGCCTGAGGAAGGAGAAGGGAGCAAACAGGTGAGGTAACGAAAGACTAGAAAGAGCGAGGGGGGGGGTTGCGGGTGAAAAGGTGTTACGAGAAAATAGAAAGGTATACCGAAGGAGAGCTGGAATAGGCAAGATGAAACTGAAGAGAGTCGAGGAGTGAGACTGAGAGCGGCAGTGGGTTAGAAGGTGATGACTGGGAACTCCGGGGAGGCAGTGAATCTGTTGCACACATTTGAGGAAATGAAGAACAGAGCGGACATTTAAAGAGAAACAAGAAGAGTGAAAAGGACAGAAGAGAGAAAAAAAATATATTACGGGACTGGACGGGTGATGTGAAAACGACAGAGGGCTTGGAAACAGGAGCAAGAAAGAGAGAGGGAGGGCGTGGAGGGAGGGGAATGAAGAGGGCTGGGTTGTTAGCAAGCTCAAATGAGGCCGGACCCGGGTTGTATTTAGCACTAATGACATCATGGATGATTAGGAAATCTTCACACACACATACACACACTCTTAGGTGCACACACATACACAGTGGAAACAGCCCGACACCCCCCACAGAGCGAGGCCTGAGATCTGGTCAGTTTAATAGAGGCAAAGTTTATTACCTCCTTCCCCTGTTTTAGGCTTTTGTGAGCGTGTGTATTCATACACATGTGGACATATATATGTGTGTGTGTGTGTGTGTGTGTCAGGGAATGTGAGCATCCTAGTGAGGGTGTAGTGTTTTTTTTTGTTTTTTTTTTTAGACATGCAACTGTATGTGCGTGTGTGATGCGGGTGCATGTGTCCAGTGTGTGTGGAGAGGTCTGTGGAGGGATATTAGTCACGCTCGTGTGGTAATGGGCCTCATTTCGCTCTCATTTTCATCTGCGGTCTCTATAATGAGAGGGTCCGTCTGCCCCTGCCGATCAGGACAGGAAACCCTGTGGGGCTAGGGCTTCGAATGGCGGGAGACCTCGGCCAAAATCTCTGGTAAAGAAACGTTCCTCTGCTCTTTAAAGATGCAGTTTGTGACATGCTAAGTGTTGGGTTTTACCTGCAGTCTTATAGAAGTGAATGGGGAACAGTTAGCTCCTCTGCAAAGTACCTCAAAATGTTGATATAGCAAATCAGATAGCATAAAACATGTCAGAGTACTTTAAATGCAAGTTTTAGATTTTGACCCGGTCACTTTAAAGTAGCTTGTTAATTTTACTAGGTTAAATCGCTCCAGTAGCCAGGAGTAGTGTGGATCTGTCTCACATATCTGCTGTAGCATCCTTAATGCAAGTATTTGGCGTACCTAGCGCCTGTGGTACGGGTGTGATAACATGCTATATATAGAAAGTGTTTACAAGGTTCTTCCCATGGTAAAACAAATCCAGGAAATGATGAATTCTTGTCATTCCTGTTGAGAAAGTCCAAACTATTTAGTCCTGTGCTGTTGTTGCCCATGTAAACCCTGCATATTTACAGCCAAAATTATCCTAATCATTTTTTGGTAGTCATGGTGATCATGATCAGTAATAAGTTTTAAATTATTTTCCTGCATCCCCTTTCTGCACCTCAGCTACACTTGACAATTTAAATAAAATGATTTCAGTATTTGTCATATGCCAGTGCTGTGCAAGACTAAAACTGCAATACATAATTACATGCAGCTCTCTCTCTTTTTTTTTTTTTTTTTTAACTCCCTACAGAGATTTGACATGGAGCTACAGCCTCGGTGTGATAATGTGTCTCAGAGCAGGGACCTCTCTCTCTTTCTGTGTGCCACGATAACTCAACAGATAGAGGAGAATAGATGCAGAATGAGTCAGCCACCATCTCAGTGTCACACTGTCACCTCATTCGCACCTACATGGCAATCCGCACCACTCTGGCTGACTGTATGGGTTACCGTGACAACATGTGCCACCAGTTTTGAGCTTGTGGCCAAGAAAACTTCAACAACAGGTTTTTTTTTTTTTTTTTTTTTAGGAATAATCTCTTTTACTGATTTTCTGATCCAAACACCGCACAGTGTCAGGGGTTGGATCTGCAGGCAGCTTTACCATATCAGCTCTAACTTTGTCTGCTCATTTTGCATTCAGCTCACGGGCCATTTTAAGATTATTAGAGCTAGGGGACATATTTCTAGGAAGTAGATAAAGATGATAATTAAAGTGTTGCTAGAGCAAGGCTGGTCATTAGGATCTAAAAGCTGCACTAGGAATTCAGACTGCAGGCGTAGCGACACATTAAAGGCTCGTAAATTTTTGGCAGGCACTAAGAAACAAATGGAGACAAAGTATACATCCAGTGAGTTTAGAAGACACTTTTTATTACAAATATGTCTGGAGCATAGGGAAACTGACACTCTCGGTAAATAGCGTTTCAGGTATCTGCTTTTTTTTTTGTTTTTTTTATTTGAGGAGACCTTATTTAAAGCAACAGCTCACTCACAATACATAATAGATAAAAGGTATGTTCCCACTTACGCCACATCTAATCTGTTCACCCAGATAGTTTGTGTGAGTTGGTGAGGTTTCCATCTGTTGCTCTCCTCTGTGCACCCCAATACAGCGGGGCCTGGATGGGCATAGCATTGTGAGACTCAAAACATGAAAAATTGATATGTGGAAAAACTCAACAGCAACACCTCTTTACAAAAACATGGCAGAGACACCTGACACAACCCACAGCCAAAACAATGAGTTTTGTCGGGAACTATTTCTTGCTGAAAAACACAGACAAACTGTATCTATCCACATTTCTATTTCTTTTATAAATACCCACCTAGCCCTGTTGTATTGGGGGTAGTGGGAGACAATAAAGTATACTGCACACTGGAAACTTCACCAAATCACATCTGGATATATAGATTGCTCTAGAGGTAAATTTTTGTTGGTTTGTTTTGGAGGAGGGGGGTGAACTCTTCTTTTTCTCTTCGCTTTAAACCACAAAAAATGGAGCTCAGTTTGGACCATTTTGGCTGAGATTCCTTGCACTGCTGATCCATCTGTGGCTGAGGTGCAGTGTTGATAGTAGTAGTGGTAACTGGAGCACCCCCGGGAGGGCAGACAGTGAGGAGGACTTGATCAAAGGCCTCTTCAGCAGGGTGGGGTTTTGCAGGTGGCGCACATTATTCTGCTCTACTAGGCTTCTGTAAGTGGAGGAGGGGAGGAATGCAGGAGAGCGGTATGGAAATAGTTTCAGCCTGTGTTGTTTGGGCTTGATAATGGCTTTGATTACTGTAAATGTAGCAGGGTAGTGGAGTTGCTTTGCAGGACATAACAGAGACAGACTGAAGTTAATCCTGTGCCGTGTTTTGCCAGTGTGGACTTAGACGTTACTGTGTGCCCAAATGTGAGAAATTGCCTTTCATAATGAGAAAACTTGAGGAGCAAATTTCCAGACAGTCTTGTCTCCGTTTCCTCTCCCCAGTCTCTCTCTCTCTCTCGGTCTCACTTCCTTTCTCTCACCCTGTGTTTAGAGTTTGACCGATACCCATGAAATAAAGCATATCCGTTTTGTAATGGTGTTTTTATGGCTTCTGCATTCTTGTTGTTTACTTCGATCAGATGTCAGCTACACAAAAAAAAAAAAAAAAAAAAACCGCTCACCCGTATTTGGGCATGTTAACTCCACCTCTAAGCACTGTTGGAGAAGAGTAAATTGCGCATCTGGTTTTCCTTCATCTCTGTTTTTCTCTATCTCAAATGTGCTGGCTCCTGGTTTATAGTATCCTCTCCTCCCTTCTCCCCTGATCTTTCTCTTACACTTTTTCTTTCTCTCTTTCCATCTCTCTTCTTCTATCTCTCTCTCTCTCCTTGATTTATTGGCAGTGAATCACAGATGAGGGAGTATTTAGGAGGAGAGATGGGTACATTCAGGGAAATGGCTGTTTCCGGCCAGACTTCATCACATCAGGACGGGAAATGATCGGAAGAGGAGTGTGTGTATGCGAGCGCGCGCACGTGCATATGTGTGTGTGTGTGTGTGTTCGTGCGCGTGCCAACTGCACTGTCTGGTCCAATTTCTCCAGCATCAGGCGGACTGGAGGTCTGCTAAAGAACGCTCAGGCTGGAGCTGCTACCAGGAGTCACAGCACCTCACTTGTCTTCCTTTGAATACAAACAGAGCCTGATGTTTACTGGACGTACAGCAACACAAACACACACCGCACCATCAGCCACGCATGCACCAAATCAAAGCTCTACTCTTTCAAAAAAACATTTATATTGCAGAATGCCCTGCTCTGTGAACTTTATGAGTTCCTCGCCTGTGCTTTTCCTTCACATCTTTTCACAGCATTTAGGGCACTCTCCCAGTAGCTGATATAAAAAGCTGAAGGAAAGTTGACTTCCTGCTGTCTCTAAAAGAAATATTACAAATTGAACCAAATTTTTAGTGTAAAATGCAAAATCGGAGTAAATTTCAGCCATATTATTTATCCATCACTGATTAATGCAACACAAGTTAGTCACCCTGTATGTAGCTCATGAAAGCTTTTGCATTTGCTAATTTTGCTGTTTGGAACACCCAGAGTTGGATAAAAAAAGTCAGCTGGCGCACAGAAACTGATCTGTTTTGTGCGTGTGACCGGCGTGTTTGTGGAAAAACACAATGAAATCCTCCGCAGTTATAGCATGAGCAATGATAGCCACCGTGGCCGAACGTAATTTCATGTGCATGTTGGAAACATCATATTTACCCTGTTTGCGAGTTAGTAGCGCATGAAAAAGCCGCTCAAAGTTGCAATTACAAATGGAAAATTTGAAAATGTCGATGATACCCAAGTTCCCGAGCAGTGACATTTCATAATGGCAAAAGTGTGTGTTTTCTACTTCGGCAGCAGAATCTCCAGTCTTCATTGTGTTGCCAAGTAGAGAGGACATTTTCACTCTTTTGTCTATATATTTTTATAAAACCCATTAAAAAAAAAAAAACACCATTCATGTTTGATGCTTCCAGGCTGCTATGGTGGCCTAATATTTCCGACCCAAAGATAGAAAAGATATTGTAATTATATTGTATTGTAATTGTAATGGCGACAGTGTTTGATTGACAAGTGCAGTGCAGAAACACCATCACAGCAATCACTTTTCATTAAAGAGTTTGCCAATTGCTACTTTAAATGAAAAGTGAACATCTGTTTTATCATGTAAGAATGCAATTTGGCACAACACATGTTGTCTAAGGTCTGAAATTGTGTTTTTTTTTTTGTTTTTTTTACAGTGTATTTGCCGATACGCAGTGAAACATAAAACTGCCAGAATTTGCAGTGTCTTTGATGTGACAGTCTCCTCCATATGAATTAGTCTGCATATGGAGCATCGGTAAAGGCATCACAGGTGTACAGTGGGGAGGCCATAGTGTGTTTTCATGCTGTTTCTGGCTCTGTGGTCGCATGTCACGTGTCAATCCATGTACACAATGTACTCTCCACACCATGACTGATAGATCCCAAACTTGAGGAGTGCCTGGGGAGAAGAAGAAGAAGAAGGAGAAGGAGACGGGGGGGAAAGAGCGAGACAGCAGCAAAAAAAAAAAAAAAAAAAAAGTCATGTGCTTTCTATTATACGCAGGCACTGCCATTCATAGATGGACAGGCAGCGTGGACACACACATGCACACACACATGCACACACACACAGCTACAAGAGGGTGGATTACTGCATTCCTTTGAGCACATCAGAATGAAAGATTCCTTAAGGCTCAGCTTATGTGAAGTAGGATGGAGAGAAACCGAGGAGCAGGAGGAAAGAGAGAGAGAGAGAGAGAGAGTACAGAATGCTGAAAGACAAACAACAGAGCGAGAGAGAAAACGACAGATTCAGATCCATAAAAAAAAAAAGTCTCTCTGGTTTTGTTATGCTCTGTGGTATCTGCTATGAGAAGTGCTGACCAGGAGGAAACGGCCAAACGGGAATCAAGGGATCAGTGTGGCAAACAACAACTGTTTGATTCGTCCATCTCCCACATTGGCTTCACGTCAGTATGCTGTTGATTTAGCAAAATGCACCATGGAAACTTTTCAGTCTGAGGGTGGATAATGTTTAGGTCTGCACATGTGTTTTGTGACAAACTTGATGTAATAAACCACAAATCCAACTCACACACATGCACATACAGTACATCTACACAGCTGTATAGCCGCATGCTTTATTGCCCTGGGTAATTGGTAGTGGTCCCTCCACTTTATCAGACTCCAGAGTTTAGCCCATAAAACTCAAGGCATAATATTACAGGATATTACTGGATAAGCAGACTGAGAGTGAAATCCCCGCTTGTGTCAGTGAACTTAAGTGCATGTGTACTTTTATAGTAATGATATGTAGACGCAAGAGTTGGCATTGGCACTGATTTCTCGATTCAGTTTCATTCTGATTCAGAATATTGCCATACAATTCAGTGATGATTTCGATTTGGTTAGGGGCAATCTGTCTAATCTTGGAAGCAGTTGTTTTAACTGACATCATTTCCACTGACTAATAACATTTTCTTGATAGATTGATGTCATTTTTATTGCATTAATGCCGGTTTTTGTTATGGATGCATGTTTTTGATTGTGGTTTTATTTCTTTGTGTGCAATCTTGAAGAACTTGAAAATGACAGCTTGCGTTCTCACTGAGAACTGTTTTTTTTTGTTTTTTGTTTTTTGTTTTTTTAACCATCATGGCTTTTAAATCCAAAATGCATAAAGACATCTGCCTTTGGGCTTTATGGCGGCAGATCCAGGGGAGGGGAGTTCTCCCCATTGTTTGTTCATTCATTCAAACATATAATTTGGTCAGCTGATTTCCTGTAGGCTCGTAGTTCAGCAGATATCTGCAGGACGGGGAGTATGCTACAATTAACATTCAGCAAAAATCTTCACCCATCCACTTAAAAAGACATAGACCAATCAATCTTGTGATCAGTGGTAAAGCTGCTCTGTGCTGCCTACGTCATTGTTTTCCTCGAGAGAGAGCGATGCTGCCCAACCCTGCTGCAGTGCAGCCTACGTTCAATTTTGACCCCAGATGCCGGCGACCCTTCAAAGCACGTCCAATCAGATTCAAGATACCAGCAGTCAACACTGAATGTGTTGCGTTATATGCCATTAATTTAAAAAACATCACAGCCAAGAATGTCAGCAGTGCTACAGGTTAATTTTCCTCTGTTGCTAATAGCCAGGCCAGGAGCGCAGCTCACACCGCTTATCAGGTGGAAGCACCTTAAGAATTCATAATGGACGGTGCAAATGAATATTGAGATTAATCATAAGATCAGTGGCTCTGCCCAGCCCTTGGAGACAGTATTGTGTTTTAAAGGCTGTCTGGCTGAATTGTGAAGTCAGTTCCTTGACTCTGCAGTCTGATCAACCCCATTCATATTCCATCGTGTAATCTGAGAAATAACCAGTAACCAAAGCTGTTTTATGATCAAACTGTCAAAGCAGCTGTTTTTTTGTTTGTTTTGGGGTTTTTTTTGTCGTTGTTTGTTTGTTTGTGTTTGTTTGTTTGTTTTTGATAGATTCAAGGTTCCAGATAGCAGCATTGGAGGCTACAGAGGAGGGAGAACAACAACTGTTTAGTTCATCCCCTTTGATGAGCCGGTGAAAAAGAATGAGATGGAAGAAAATTAAAATGTAACAGCAGCGGAAGTGTGAGAGACGGGGAGATTTATGTGGCGAGATGGGAGGAGAGGAGAGAAGGGAGATGGCTCCATTTCTGTTGTGTTAATGAGGAAGAGAGAGAGAGAGAGAGAGAGAAAGTGAGAGAGAGACAGAGAGAGAGAGAGAGAGAGAGCGCCAGTGTGTATTTGTCTCATTTATCACTCAGCAGCAGCTCCGTTTTCGGGGTCATTTGAAGCTCACAGCCTGTCTCATCTCGTCCGGGGACTCCCTGCAGTCTGTGCGTGTGTGTGTGTGTGTGTATGCGTGCGTGTGTGCATGCATGTATGCGTGTGCGCGTGTGGGTAAGTGTGTATAAACAGAATACCAGTGAGGGTTGACAATGCTGACAAGACATTTGACAGCAGGCAGAGGTGGTCAGATATACCACTTCAGGTTTTATGGCTCTCAGAGGAGCGCACCCGTTTATACACACACACACGCACATACACACACACACACACACAAACCTGAGGTGGTGGGATGGGGGGTTGGGGTTATAGAGGGTGAGGGTTGCCACAGCAGGCTTTTCACTGAAATGGTCATACACACACACACAAACACACACGGACACACACTGAATCCCAGAAGCATTTGAGTGTCATTAAAGTGCAGCTGTGTTTGTCTTTCCAACACACATGGAAAACATATCAGGGACAGAGAGAGAGAGATAATATAGCCTCCTGAATATGGCCGCTATTGTACACACAAAACAAGCACAGCACTTTGTCATAGCTTTGGCTTGCACACACACACACACACACACACACACACACACACACACACACACACACACACACACACACACACACACAGCTACACATTGTTCATTTTGGAGTCTATTCAAATACCAATTTAGACATATAATGCAGTTCTATAAAGAGGCAGTGTAGCGTGGAGGTCACGGTGTTAAACCCAGTGACACTTTAGCCTGTTGGTTAGAGGAGAGTCATGTTCAATATGCTGCCGGGCTGTAAAAAGAACTAACTCTTTAGTGGGAGGGAAATGAATCAGTGCTTTTCAAATAAAAACCATATAAGGGGCTGATTTAGGCGTCACCTCACAGCTTTCATAGGTATAATGGCGTGCGCGCGTGTGTGCGTGTGTGCGCGTGTGTGCGTGTGTGCGTGTGCGGTCGCGCACGTGAATGGAGGGTAGTGAGTGCTAAAACATCTGTCTTTCCCGGTAATGATTGGGGAGCCGACAGGGCCCTCAGACTGCCCTGACGTAATTAGCCTCATCAAAAAAAAAAAAAAAAAAAAAGAGAGAAAGGAAAAAAGCGGGCACACATACATACAAACCTGCACACACACACACACACACACACACACACAGAGTAATGAGAGCAGTGTGCTACTAGGCCCATAGACGCCAAGGATTATAGAAATACCCGCACATGAATCCAATAACTACGTGTCTCAGAGATCTGAGAGGGTGTGTGTTTGGGTGTGTGTGTGTATATGTGTGTGTGTTGTTGTCAGACAAGCAGCCCGGCTTATGATGTCTTTCTTTCACTTGTGGGGTGCACAATTGTAGCGCTGCCAAATGGGCTGACTCGCCTCTCTAAAGCAGCATTGTTTTTCATTTAAATCAAGGTGGGGTTTTGCCTCAATCTTAAATTTGCGAAGATACAAATCGATGGTGCAAGCATTACCATACACACACACACAGACACACACACATGTGCGTACCATACACGTGCTTGCTTGTAAACTTGTAGACTGATCCATGATACCACACACACAGATGAAAGATGTCCCAGTTTCAAGCTATTCACCGTCCCACACAGACTAGCAGCATCTTACATCTGAACACTACGAATGCACTTAGAAGTCATAGTTCTTTGCAGCTTATTTTCTTCCAGTTTGAAAAATGAAGGAATAAAAGACAAGAAATTAGCGGCAAGATGGTCTTAGGTAGAGCTGAACAATATGTTAAAACCATCGCATTGCAATTATTTTTTACAGATACTGTGATACTTAGACATGATTCACGATTTTTTAGCGGGAATGATCATTTTTGAGTTTACTGTTGCAGTCTCACGGTGCTTTAGAGGCCCACAGTTTACAGAAAATGAAAAACACAACAACACCCAGCCTAAATCCTCATAGCAGGCAAAAAAACACTCCTCCAAAAAAAAAACTCTGAAGCCAAAAAGGGGAAAAATGGATGAAATCTCTGGAAGAATCGCAGAGAGACAGAAGCCCATTCCAATCTGTCCAGGAGGGCAATGGGTGTCAAATAGGCAATTATTAGACTAACTCACATACAGTCAATTAGTTAAATGAAATGAAATCAAACAAGTCAAATCAGGGGCAGAATAAGACAAATCTTACATTAGGAATAAGCATCAAACAAGCAGACAATGCAGAAATTAATTACAGTTACAGTTACAGTTTACATTCAGCAGAGGCTTTTATGCAAAGTGACGTACATATGAGATTTTTATACACCACAAGAATGGATGTATTCAGGAGAGAACAGCGACATGAAGTGCCTTAAAGCTCTGGTTCTGGTCTAAAGGACACATGTGCTACAAGGCAGTGCAAAGAGGGAATGTAAAGAGTGCATGAAGTGCATAGAGGAAGGAAGGAAGGAAGAACGGATGAATTTAGCCTTTTCTTAAAGACCGGGAGGGACTCCGCAGATCGAATGGAGTTTGGCTTGTTCCACTCCCGAGGAGCCACACAGGAGGAGAGTCTAGCCAGTGATTTAGGGCCTTGTTGTGCTGGCAGCACCAGGCGCCGCTCCATGGTGGAGCGACGTGGGTGGGAAGGAGTGTAAAACCTGAATGTGGGAGTCCAGGTAGGTTTAATTGATGATCATGTGATCTTTGCTGTCTTCTTATGTCTGGAGAATACAGTTTGTAGGCCTGGGCATCTCTGTGGCACCAGAGCATTTCATTTGTGATGATGTTTTCTACCACATTTTATCTTCATCAAACAATTACACCTCCTGATTTTGCATTTTGCCAAACAGTGGTCCCTCGTTAATCGCGGGAGTTACGTTCTAAAAATAACCCGCAATAGGCGAAATCCGCTAAGTAGTCAGCTGTATTTTTTACAATTATTATAGATGTTTTAAGGCTGTAAAACCCCTCACTACACACTTTATACACTTTTCTCAGACAGGCATTAACATTTTCTCACTTTTCTCTCTTGTTTAAACACTCAAAGTTCAAACCTTCGTAGAAAAGTAAGTCCAGTAAAAAAAAAAAAAAAAAGCATGCAAAATTGCACTAAAAAAAATCCGCGAAACTGCGAGGCCGCGAAAGGTGAACCGCGTTATAGCGAGGGACAACTGTATTGTAATTTTGATCATATTCAATTGTTCAGTCCTAATTTGAGGACAATTTAATGTTCCGAACACAGCCAGACGTTGCATTTCCGTCACACTATCATTGATGACAGAACAGAACCAATGTGTTAATCCCTCCAGATTCTGGTGTAATCTGGTATGTAAGACAGTCAGACAGACAGACAGACGGTAAAAGCCCTGCAGTTCTTGCCAACAGCCACACTACAGGCGACAGCCTCAGCTCCAACCCAGCCCTCTCCCCATTCCAGAATATCAAGTCTTGCTAAGCTGGATGTGATATTTCACTTCATTTCGTTATGTGTTATGTCCCAGGAAAAGAGAGAGAAAAAAGTTTCTTTCCCTGGCGAGAGGATGGTTTTAATGTAAAGTAAACAACATGTTTCAAAAATGGTTCCGCCTGTTTTTTGTTGTTGTTTTTTTCTCATTGTTGTTTGTGTTGCTCTCTCTCTTCCTTAATCTCTCCTCTGTCCCCTGTATGGGGTTTTCTGTCATTCTCTCATATCGATCCACCTTTTCGGATCTTGTTAGTGTGTTTGTGTGTGTGTGTGAGAGAGAGAGTGTGTGTCTGCCTTTCGCTCAGCCCGTCTTGCTTCCATGTCTTTGTAGTGGTGCGTGACTCCGCGGCTGTGTGTCTGTGCAGCAGATATCTTGGCTTAGTCCGTCCCACATACCTCTGTCAGCTCAGACTGCTTAAATCCAGCCAGCCCGGAGTTCACACAGGAGACAACACACACATACACACAAAGAGATCCACAAACATGTCTCGCTATCTTTGTGTGTTTTACTGACGCACACAAAAACCCCACTGCACACACACACAAGCGCAGACACAAGCACACACTCACACATGCAGAAAGACTCATGTTTGTTCATATCCAGAGCCAGAGGGACCCCGTAGCGTATCTGCCGTCTTGTCTGAACTGCATGTCTCTCATTTTACTTCCTGCCAACGAGGGGGCAGCCAAAAGGAAGAGTCATCCCCTGCTCCTCACCGTTTATTCGTCTCCCACCACATGTTCTTTATCCTCAGCACATCTCGATATCTGTTTCACTCTCTCTGTTTCACTGTTTCTTTTTATTATTGTCTGTCTGTCTCTCTCTCTCTCTCTCTCTTTCATCCTATCTCTCCGTCTATCTTTTCATTCTCCTTGTTCTCTCTGCCTCCGTCTCTCTTCTTCCTCAGCCTGTCTGTCAGCAGCAGCATAGATGCTATCGCTCCACACTGGAGGTCATCACCAGTGCATGTTTGTGTTTTGCCCCTATTATGGTTGTCGTGTTCCTAAACCTGGCTTGAATCGAGGAATCCTAGTGGCTTGTTTGCGTATGCATGTCTGTCAGTGTGTGTGTGTGTGTGTGTGTGTGTGTGTGTGTGTGTGTGCTCTTGTGTCTCCTCTACAGAGTGAATGCTAACATTTGGAAGCCCCAGCCCGTATGAAATGGCACGATGGAATTACCAACACTTGATTATGCAAGCTGACAAAGGTTTGCAACCCCTTAGACTGCGTGCCTTTTGGTGTGTGTATCTCTGTGTGTATGCCTGTGCGGGCAGTCCGTCACTGAGTCTCGGTGTCTTATTAACCCCAATGATTATGGTAAGCAAGAGCAGTAGCCAGCACTGATAATATTTATCCATGATCTTTAAAGGCAGCTGCAGCGTGGCTGGTGAGCTCTGTTTTTTCTCTCCCAAACGATAATATTTAACCACGACCCCTGGGCTGCTCTCGCCCTAACAGGATCAGGCCAGAACAAATGACATGAGGAAATTAAACCTGGGTGCTCTGCTATTTCCAGCCTGAGTCACACTTCATACTTTGTGGAACGGGCAATTGAATATTTGTGAGAAAACTGAATGTACCCTATGTGTCTCTGTATGTTTACACATGTGCAGAAGAAGACAATACTAATACAGTATTTTAGTAGTGATTATTCAGTTTTTTCCAGGGGGGGAACCCCTCTGAAACAGAATTAAGACCATCACAGAGCACTAGCATTAAAATCCATAAAAAATCATAGTAACATATTCATGCATGCTTGGAATTTAGCAGTTAGTTTACTATTGATTAATTACAGTAAAAAGCATCATATCCATGAAAGGTCAATATTGGCCTGATGTACTGTATCCAAGTTGATATGACATTGTAACCTTACCATGCATGCACATACTGTGTCTGAGCAGGTGAATGAAAGTAACAAGAGGTCAGCCATGAAAGGATTTTTCAAAGCAACTTGAGGAAATTGTGTGGAAAAGGATAAATAAGTCAGTAAAGTATATAATTGAACATAGCCAGGAGAGCAGTATGGCAAATCATGACAACATATAACAAAGAGACAAATCGCCTCAGCAGAGTGGAAGTTCACCCACAGAGAGAGAAACACCATAAAACTCAGGTTTCCGCTCAGTTCAGGACTTGATGACAGCCTTCCAAGAACGACTGAAAATTATTTTGAGGCCCAACGGTGGCCTTAGTCCTCATGAGCTATCGGATACTTGGATGAACTCAGCTTTCTGTTGCTCAGTCTACCCCTCCACCCCACTGGCATGTACTTGTGGAGAAACACCTTGCAGAGAGCACCTATCAAAAGCACACACACACACAAGGCACATGCATGTGTGTGTGTCTCTGTCTCTCTCCATCCATAGTAGCAAAAATGCCTTGTGTGCACATGTGTGTGTTCTGTACCTATGATCAGATACTCAGGTGCAAGGTTAAAGGTGGTGTTGCTCCTCCAGCTCTCTTCTCCATCACCCCTTTCTCCTCACCTGTTTCCTTTTGTCTAAGCTGACCTCCAGCTGGATGTGTCACCGTGGTTCTCTCTCTCTCCCTCCCTCTGTCACACACACACACACACACACACACACAGCAGTCCTATTGTTCCAGTCCGGTGTCAAAGGCCTCTCTGTGATGTGTGCATTGAGGGTTTGTTTGTGTCTCCATCACGAAGGGACCAAGGGACTGTGAGAGGAGGAGGAGGATGGAGAAAGGGAGGCGAGGGAACCGCTCACTGGAGACATTTACATTTGTCGTTTGCGGCGAAGTGTAGTGTAGCAGAAATTAATTAAACGCACATTGTTTTAGAGGTGTGTGTGTGTGCACGTATGTGTGAATGAGTATGAGTCAGAGATTTGATGAGTAGGAGAGAAAACATTTTGATTACCTTAATGATCAGTGCTAAATTGCAGGAACGCAGAATTTGATATAATAAATAGTCTGCTCACTCTACACTCTGCAGCTCCATCAAGACGGTGCAAATTGTTGAGACAGTGACGGAAAGCTGTTTCCAATGTGACTCAGGTGCTGCTGCAGGTGTGTACTTTGGGTGTGTGTTTCTATGAATGTGTGTATGTGTGTGTGTTTGCCTGGCAGATACCCCCTTCGGAGCAGACACTCAGCCCCCACTGCAGGGCTCACTGTGTGTATGCTTTCTCAGCTTAACCCCCGACCCTCAACCCCGCTGTGACCCCATGCTGCTCTCTGATTGGCCACTGAACTTGACGGCCGACAGGGAAAAAGGGAAAAGAGTAGCTACCAAGGGCTGCCTATTCTAACAGCCAGCAGCTGATTGAACACTCCCACACAAACATGCATGGATATCCACACATAGGGACGTAGACAAGGTTAAATGTGGGGAATTTCTAAATTGCCCATGTAAATGGTTTATACTACCATTTTGATTTTGACTTGATCCCTAAATATCAATTCTTGCGACATCCCTTGTTTGCTTGACCTTTTTATTCAAAGCACCTGACTGTGCACACTCCACCACACATAATACATACATGCACATAGCTGTGCTGATGATTATCCACCACACATACAAGTGACAAAGAACACCACACGTAAACACACACACACACACACACACACACACACAGTACACAGTAGTAGCACAACGTGAGTGAGACAGAGACTTGTTTGTTTTCTAAATGGTCTCTGTTGATTGGCAGTGTATGCTACGTGTTATGAATAATTGTTCCCCATCTCACTTATATTCATGCTGCTGAACATTTCTGCCACTTTGCCTGTTGTTGCTGCTGCGCGTGTCTGTGAATGTCAGGAGATACAGTGATGAGACAATTGATCCAGACAGTCCTCCTGATTACAAGGTCAAAACTTGAAAACCTCTCTCTCTCTCTCTCTCTCTCTCCCTCTCTCTTTGTCTGTCTCCAACTCTCTCAAAGCCTCTCTGTGAGTTTGAGTCCTGATTAAGCTCATTGGTGTACGCCAGCATTGATTGTAATGTTGTAATGGGCACACAAACACACACAGATATACACCCACATCCCATTATCTGTAACTATTGTGCCTGTTGATTACAGCAATTTTAAAAACAAAACAAAACAAAAAAAAAAAAGAAAGAAAGAATGAAATTAAACGATTAGATCGCAGACAGCTTGCGGCAGCTGTAGGTCATCACCGAGGTCATCAGTCTGTCACAGACTTTGACTCTGAGATCATCACTGCTCTGCCGCAGCAGGTGTGACATCCTTAGATTATGACAGAGAAGCCATTTCCCTCTCCCATGCTGAAAGTGTAACGTGTGGCAGCACAGCTAACCTTGCACCTGTAGAGTAATAGAACAAGTCCCCCCATTTATATATATATGTGTGTGTGTGTGTGTGTGTGTGTGTGTGTGTGTGTGTGTGTGTGTGTGTGTGTGCCTCTGCATGCTCCAGTTCATTACCTGAAGTAGGTTCTCAGAAGGTGCAATTTCAGTGAGCCTTGTCTTTTCAGCCCTCATGTAGCCACTGATTGTGATATTACAATGTGTTGCATGGATGTGTTTTGTTTTAGTCACTCGCCATCCTCATAGCCTTGCCTTCATTATCGCCGCCCCCTCTACTAAACGCCCATACTCATGCATCCACATGCAGACACTCCCACTATGACAGTGGCATTTTGCATACATGTAATTTATAGCTAAATGAAGTCTTCTGTTTCTAGCTGGGAATAGTAACCTTGTATTAGGACTCGATGTACACAGATTGAGACTTTAACATTGCACTAGCACCTTAAACGTCTCGGCTCCATTATCCTTTGTTAGGACTGCTCAGTGACTTCGGTATTAGGAAAGACACAGGGAAGAGATAATGGTGCACTGAATGCCAACCTGCTGCCATTTAAAGGTTACTAGACATTTCCTCGCATCTCAGAGCAGCAATACGCTTGTAAGCAGTGTGACGCATATGGTCTTCACTCTTTATAGTAGCTTTATGATGGGAACAAATGTAATGTTTTTTAAAAGTGCTACCAAGAGTGTTTTCTTTCTTTTTGCATATCGACACCAAAAAAATAAATAAATAAAAAAATAAAAAATATCACTGGCATTTCTTGCTTGCAGAACGGTAGAAAGTTTTTTGTGAAACACTTAACAATCCCCCAATCTGGTAACAAGCTGCCTCTTCGTGGTCAGTTTTGTAGCATGTTTTAGTCGACATATTGTTTGCTTACTGACAAAACAAAACAAATCTCTCTACTTTCTGTTCCATCTCCATCTTGCTTGTTTACAATGACACTTGTCTCCTGACATTCTTTGTAGCAACTGGCTGATTGATTAAAAAAAAAAAAAGAAAAAAGGCTGACATCATGGCATTTTCAGGAAAAAATCAGCTGTTTTCTACCTCTAAAAGCACTGGTTCCATGTTTTTTTAAGGAGCAGTCACTTCCCTTAGGATTACAAAAAAATGCTGTGGCATTTGGGCAAAAAAATACTCTGTTCACACCATTAGCAATCAGTCTGCTACATTCATCCATCCATTTTTTTTTTTTTTTTTTTTTTTTTGCTCTTTGCTCGCTATTTTATGCGTGGCTGTTTACGCCACTTTCCTGTGCATTTTAATTCTCCGCAGCTGTATGGAGCAGTTAAAGGCTAATTAAAAGTCCTAGTATTTGCGATGCTGTTTGGACTGTCATGGTTGTTGAGGGAGGCTTAGCAGCTGCTTAGTGCGCTGCGTACCAGTAGCTTTTCTCCTCAAGACTCCTGCGCCTATGGGTGCATTTACAGCAGACGACAACGCCGGGCCCTTAAATCGAGAGTAAAACAAAGAGGGACAGAAAGAGATAAAGAAAGCAGGGAGGAGCTTTTAGTCGGAGGAGCCAGACAAACAGATTGGAGCAGTGAAAGGAAGAGTGAAAAGGAGTTGGTATGGAGACGGAGAGAGAATCAGGGAGGGGAGCAGACAGTGATGGAGACAGAGTGAGAGGGAGAGAGAAAGGGAGGGATTTGTGGGAAAGAAAGGGTGAAACCTAAGTACCTGAGGCGTGGGCTGAGGCCTTTCGCTGCTGGTGCCAGAATGTGTTTTTACGAGCCTGCGGTCAGACAGAAATAAAAGGCCGCCAAGCGACTGAATGGCATCACACACACATGCACACGCGCGCACACACATGGTTCAATGGCCTCTCAGAAATCACAGTTTGGTTTAATAATGTCACAGTTATTCAATGTCTCCAACCCCCATAATGCAGTGTGACTGAACAAGCATTCGGAGACACCGCACTCTCCCCGGCGGTATGGAGGGGGGCAGGAGAGGGGAGGTAAGAGGGGAGAAGAAAGCATTAAGAACACCTCCATACTCCTTTTTAAAGGAGCCAGGAGGATTGAAAGAGGTTCTCTTATGTTTTTTTGGAGTCATTATATTGATTTTATGGTCAGTTTCCTCAATAGTTGACTTTTTCTACACGTCCCCTTTTATGCTCTGCTCACTCTTTCTTTCTTTCTTTTTGCTCTTTCTCGCATTTTTCTTTTTCCTCTTTTCACCTCTCTCATTTTATGTCACTTCCCCATTTTTATGTCTTACTGCCCAAGCTTTGAAACAGAACGGCTTACAGTGAGCGCAACAGCAGGGTGAGCTTCACGTCTTCAATTACTATCATAACAAGCAACCAAAAAGGAAGGATTGCATGGATCAGAGCCATTATGGCCCCGACAGTGTTGCTGCGAGAGGAACGCTGGAAAACAAAGAGCCAAGGAGAGCAGCGGTTCCTTTTTTCTTGTAAATGAGTGTGTGTAGAGGTGGAAATGTGGAAGAGGAGCTATGATTCAGTGCTGGCGGGGCAACGTGAGGCACTTTTCGAAGAGACATGATGAAAAATGAGGAGTGACTCTGCTGCTCTGACCGGAGCAGGAATTCACAAACCAGTTGAGCAGTGCCTGATGGACGCAGAGAGACAGGAAAACAGGACACACGGTGGGGGGGGGGGGGGGGGGGGGGGGACACTGCCCTCCTCGGAAAACCTCAAGGCGGCGAGTGATACATGAAAATCTCTTTGATCAAATTAATACTGTCAACACACAGAAACGCTGCGAGTAAGGACACGCGCGCTCCATCTTATGTACACATCACAGAGAGTAGTACTCCATGCAGTTGCCATGGAAATAATGAACAAATGATGGAGCACTGGAATGAGAGAGAAAAGGGTTTAAGATTTACAGAATTAAAAAAAAAAAAAAAAAAATTTAGTCAACCCTTTTCATCATTCACACCACCTCTAGAAGGAAGGACGGAGCTGAATGGATGCAGGGACACAGATCTGTCAAACTATTCAGCAGCAACTTTTAACTCTCCCTTTCTCTTAGCACCACTGACATTAAGCTGGGAAATCTCCTCACTATAAAGCCTCCATTGATGCATAGTGTGTGTTTGTGTGTGTTTGTGTGTGTACATGTGCGAAAAGGTTAAAGAGCGTTCCATTCATTTTGTACTGTAGGAACATTTTAAATACGGACAAGACTTACTGCAAAAAGGACAGTTTCACACACACAGGAAACAAACACACACATCTACACATGTTGGACCATACATGCTTTATGATGTATATACATTTGTGGGGGCAGACTTAATATCCTGTGTTTACTAAATGTGTCAGCAGCTTCCCTCACCATTGTGTTGTCCTTGTCAGTCAATCGTCTGAGCTGTCTACTTTGCTGTTTGTGTGTGTGTGTGTGTTTGTTTGCGTATGTGTGTGTCAGCCATTGTTCTATAGAGGTTTAGAGGTCAGTGTGTGAAGGGGACATTTCAGCAACTTATTTCCCTGAGGTCCATGTGAGGGAAGGCTCAATATAGAGCGAGTGCAACCCACCCATGTCAGCGGTTTGTCTGGAGGAATTGTGTGTGTGTGTGTGTGTGTGTGTGTGTGTGAGAGAGAGAGAGTCTTTGTTTCTGTGTGTGCATTATTGTACTTGAGTTAAAGAAATGTGTGTGACAGAGAGAGAGAGATTGTCTGTTTTGTTAGTTTTTCACCGTTAGCATTCCACAGCTTTGATGGGTGGCATGGGAATGAACTGTTTCTTTCATGTGGCCAAACTTGCTCTCATGTTTGTGTGTGTGTACGTGCATGTGCGTGTCCATGTTTGTGTGTGTGCTTGTGCACATGATGAGATCCTTTCACATGGCTTGTTGAGATAGAGGGATAGGTTTCCCCTTTTAGTGGAAAAGTGCTTTCAGCACTGCACTATTAAAGGCTATTGTTAGATTTATCCATGACCTGGGCATGACATTAGACTGTGTGTGAGTGTGTGTGTGTGTGTGTGTGTGTGTCCGTCCGTCCATCTGTTTGTCTGGGTATGTGTCTGTGTGTGTGTCTTTATGTTTGTGTATGTCCGCCTGTTTGTGTGTGTGTTTGTGTGACATTCCTCTGGCCGTAATCATTAATAAGGGAGTACTCAGCCATGGAGTTCACCTTTTCTCCTGTAATTGCACACACACACACACACACACACACACACACACACACACACACACACACTACACTTCCCGACACAGGCTCTCAAACAGTAGATGTAATTTCCGTTGTCACGGTCTGTGCGAAGTTAAATTTTTCCAACCATGAGTCTAAATTCGGTTGGCAGAGCACTTTGAAAATACAACAGTGAAGGTGAAGTCATACACACCTATAGCAGGCCTCTGGATCAGGCTGTGGTTGTTGGTGTGTGTGTGTGTGTGTGTGTGTGTGTATGAACTCGTGTATATGTGTGAGTATGTCTGTCCTGTGCAGCAGTAGATCAGGGGCAGAGGGGTTGATGAAGTGTTGATGCTGCTGTTTTGATTTCACCATGGAGATGGTATACGTGGGCAGGCATACATGCATGTACCTGTCTGTATATGTATATATATATATGTGTGTGTGTGTGTGTGTGTGTGTAGAAAAAAAGAATGTCTAAATCACTTAGTAAAGTACATTTAATTTCCAGGAATTTGCTTTGGAGACATTGGTGCAAGGACATAACAACCAGCATAGTAACATAAGTATGTACAGACACAGCAGGACCTCACAGTCAGCGCAAAGGGATGTGTGTGTGTGTGTGTGTGTGTGTGTGTGTGTGTGTGTGTGTGTGTGTCTCCGTGTGTGTGTTTTATTGCTGCGCACTTTTTTTCAAAGGGTGAGGGAGGGTGAGAAAGATCATGGGTGGGCCACAGAGATACGCCTGGAGATGGAGATGCCTCTTCAGGAAACACTCAGCCTTCACAAAATGGAGGGAGGGAGGAGAGAGTCAATAAAGGGTGAGGTGAAAGACTGGAATTCCGATTTTCCACGGGGTTAGATGACCGTCAGCATGCGTGTGTGTGTGCCTGCTTGTGTGTGTGTGTGTCGCCGTTTTGTTTGAGTTGACCATCTGCCGCCTACTGTTTCACTGCTATTCCCAGAGCTCCAACAGCTATATGCCGAAATTCCTCCTGATCTTCAGTTATCTGCTAGTATTTCCCAGCAGAGCTAAAGAAGATTGTTTACCAAAGACAGTTTTAGATGGATAGGCTTTGTGTAAAAAAAAAAAAAAAAAAAAAAAATACTATTGAGCACAAATGCAGCCACTTACGCTGCTCTGTGTGAAGGTGAATGCTTGACTAGAAGAGTTCCGTCTCTGTCTGCCTCACTCCCTTTTCTTCCCTCTTGCTCTCTCAATCTCTGTCTATGTCTCTCTTTCTTCTTGCTTTCGCTCTGCTTCACTCAGTTGCACACATCGCCGCTCCTCATCCCTATTTTCACATTAGTCTCTACGGAGCCTTCAGCCTTTAATTGTGTCCCAGACTGGGACCAGAGAGGGAGGGGGGCTGAGAGAGCTAGTTGTATCCAAGAGAGAGGCAGGCAAGGCTGGGCACAGCTCTCCCTGGAGGAGGAAGTCACTCTCTCATATCGCTGCCCACATCCTTAGAATAATCTTCTAAATTCACCGCTGACTCTTCGCCGTCCCTGAAGACGTTAGTCATCAGAAGAAAATGGGTTGTTTCTTTTTGGTTTACCTCAGGATAACACAATCAGTACATGTACTTTCCAAGGAAAAGAAAAAAAAAAAAACTGTGGGTCTTTGTGATTTCACGGACACATCTCTCTTCTTTCGTCAGTAGTTTCTATCATCGCTGCAATCTGGGATTTCGTCTCAGTCTTACAAGCTGCAAAGAGAAAATGTTCCCAAAGATGTTGTTGTCTTTGGTAATATATGTCTCCAAGCTGCGGCGTGTTTCCCCTGCACTGCTGCTTCCTCCCTCTACAGTAGGAAGACATTATGGAAGGAGACAACTTCGTCATCTTTGTTTCTCTCTCTGTTTTCACTTTTCATTTCCTCCTCCAACCTGTTTACGCCTCCACCCCGTCCCACCCGATACAAATCCCAGCCCCCCCCCCCCCGAGACGTGTCTCTTTGCCTTTCAAATGATGTTTTCCTAACATTTCCCAGCTGAAAAACACATTCACTCGCTTAACCGTATTTATTTAATATCCATTTCCGCTCTGTTTTATTATGCTGAGCTTGGCTCCATTTGAAACCCTGTATTAATTGCCCTGATGGATATTGATCTTTTTTTCATCAATCCATTCCTGTGTTGAAAATAAATGAATTTTGTGGAAAATGAAGTCAATGTAAATGTATTTGCGGTATGCAATATGTGCTATGATTTTTGCTAGTGGAGATAATTTTGCTAGTTGCGTAGCTTGGAAGTTGCTGGTGTAATGAATACCTGCAGATGTGTCTGTTTATTACAGGATTATGAGACGTTTTTTGCACATGGTGCCTTAATGCATTTTTTATGAGAGTGCTTGTATCAGTAGACGCTATTAACCCCACCCATCTCTTTTTGTTTTTGTTGCTCAGGTGACATCAGACCAGCTGGTGATGCTATTGGAGCTCCTGCTGGAGGAGGCGGAGCTAAGTGCGACAGTACTGCGCATACTGCAGAGCATCTACAACCTTCAGAAGCAAGACGCTGAGGTAACACCACACACTGTCACACACATCCACATGCACAGACAAGAGAGCATATTTGTCTTTCTCTCCTCCCCAGATGTGCAGACACACAAAAATCCCTGCAACATAATCTCTAATAAAAAATAAAGTTTTCTACCCACCCAGAAGGCACAGGGCTTATAGGGCTGAAATGATTCCTCGAGGAACTCATATAATTCGATTCCTAAAATCCTCAATTCAAATTCTCTGCCTTGAAGCCTCATTTCATCCGTAGAGCTCTAAACAGCTCGTCTAGACTATGTCAGAGTGTGTAAACTGTTGGACCTATGGTGGCTACAGCCCGTTCTTACCACTACAGGGGCTGACGATGACTGAGCGTCTCTTCTTTTGCTGTTGCTGTTAGTTGACTGAGGTGTGGGAAATATGATTCTGTAATGATTCTATAATGTTCCCACCTTACCAACTATTTCCTTGGTGAAGACAGCCAAACATGTTGCTCTATTTAACGGGAGTAAACAGAGGCACAGTCACACATGACACACGCCTGCCACCAACACAAGAGAACTGCGTCTTACCCGCGTCGGGTGTCAAGTCAGCACAGAACAGGGATGAGGATCAGACCTGGCTCCCCATTATCATCTAACGGTCTCACTGAGCTACATTATGATGCGTTCAAGCTCTATTCAGTAAAAATGGGTATTGGGCGAAAGTAAATTATTGTGTTACCAAGATGTGCTCACATATAATCTTGCAAAATTTTGTTTTTAGTGGGGAAACTTGAATACATACAGTTATTTGACACATGCATTATGCATTAAACAAGTTTGGTTTGTAAAGATGTTTTTATCATTAAAATATGCAACATTAAGTGCTGATTTTTTTTTTCTAAAAAGGAATGGAATAATTGTTCAGGTTAAGAAACCTGGCCGACTTTTTTTTCTTTTCTACATGTACTATTGCTCTTAAATAAAACACAAAAGTATTTCTTGTCAGATTACTCGATGAATCAATGGGATAATCAGTAGAATACTCAATTACTAAAATAATCGATAGCTGCAGCCCTAAGGGCTTGGTAATGTGTAGTAAATTCTGCTCTAATAGCAGCTCTCTTCTTTACAGCCGCCATTACTGACTAAATCCCCCAAGTATTCTCTTCATGTTTTAGTACAGCAAATTTCCTTAATGGTACTATTATGGACTTAGACTTTAATGATGTTTGTGTGTATGTGTGAGTGTGTTTTTGTGTGTGAGTTCTGCAGCTGTCGGTATTGGCGGCTTAAGAGTTCTTTACTGTACAGCATCGCCTCCAAGTGCAGAAGCAGGAGTGTGAAAACACAGCTGTGGCAGAGCCTGTAAACTGTCCGTGTCTGTCCTCAATCATCAACACATGCCTTGTCTTGAAAAGAAAGATCTGATACATATTTCCTGTTTTACGAGCCCATATTAATTATATGAGCTGAGGTATTAATCTCATATTATGTAGCTCACATGTTCTCTTGTACAGTGCCCATAAAATTACTGTTGTACTGGATCCAGACATCTAAATTAGTGTTTAAAGCTATTTTACACTCCTACCAAACACTGACTCTACTTTTTCAATTGCATTTGTTTCAGAAAGCAATGTTTTCCACCTAATTTGTCATTTTGATTATATTTTTGTTTAGTGGGAATTTAGGAGAATTGGTGAGAATATGAAATCTGAAAACTACTCTATTCAGTAATCAACAGCTGATGAGTAATTAACAAAAGCAGATAGCACTCAGTTTTGAACCACACTAGTCATATTTTGCTTCAATGAGCTTTTGGATTGGCTTGTTTTTAATGGAATTCATTCAGCTTTGTGGTAACAGACTCAAGACAGCTTGGAGTTTGGCCTTGGATCCAGGTGTAGATTTAGACTGCGCCTCCCTGGCCTCTCTGTAGTCGGGCTGCCTGGCAGACCAAAAGAGATTCTCATCTGCAATTTCCAGGAAAAACTTTCAGTGTTTGCTAAAAATACACAGGGCCATTATGCACATACTCATGCTCGTGAGCGCGCACACGCACCTGTCTGAAGGCAATGGTCCAGTCCTAATGTTAGTAATCTCACTGAGAAGAGGTTAATCACCTACGTCTCCCCTTATAAATGTGGCCATTTATTCTCTCCCCCTCCTCCCCCCCTCGCTCTTTTTCTAGTCCTCTTCTTTCCCATTCCTTGGCTTGTCTTTGTCTATTGCCACGTCCTCTTCAGACGATTAATGATGAATTTGTTTGAAAGTTTTGGATAAATGCAGGACTGAGTGCGGAGCGGCCTCTGCGGACCTGCACTGTTTACCTCGCTGAGAAAGAGAGCCTTTTTGAGTTTATGAATATTGGATTATAAGCCTGTGAAAGGCTGTTAATAATATATACACTCACATCATATTATGATACAACAAATCCACACATGCATCTTGTCCTTGAAGAATGTATTGTACTTTCATTCAAAGGAGAACGCAGCTAACGACCACTGAGAGACAATCTCCTGCAATTATTATTTCTATGATTTCATCATCAAACCTGCCTTTCAGCTTGTAAGAACCATTGAGGAGCACTACTCATTTATAGTGTATAGACAGGAGCGACAGATTGAACACAATAAAATAATATTTAGCCATATAAAATATATAAAAAAAAAAAAACAGAGAGATAAGATAAAGAACAACAAAAGAATATAAAAAATGTAAACATCTCTCTGTTAAGAAGGGATGCAACAATATATCATGTTATCATATTAAAAAGCAATATTGGTATCAGTCCAAAAATAATTTTCACTGCCAAGATTTGGGTGATGATGCAATTTACCATTTTTGTGACTGTTTTAGTACAACTGTGTGCCATTAATAAAGCAGCAACAGAACAACTACACTTCAGTATCGACATTGATTGTTATAGGATGGAAGATATCAGATATTGGTATCGACCTCAAGACAACAGATTTCATCCCTACTGTTAAGACACTTAAAAAGAAATTAAATATGCCACAATAACACGAAGTTTTCATTTTTATATATTTAATCCATCTTAATGAGGACAGACTTGCTAGCCCAAACTAATAGACAGTAGTTTGTCTGTGACATGTTGCTGCACAGTGCTTTATTTTAGACGAGTTTATTCTGAAGGAGCGTGCAGCTTCTTTACAACTCAGTTGTAAAGGAAGTTCTCACTTGATTTAATGTGGCGTGGAGACTAGCGTGCAAGCAGTCGTTTAAGTTTCTGTGTGTGTGTGTGTGTTTCTGTGTGTGTGGGATAGTGAAAGGAAATATGTGAATGACCACGAATATGCGTGCAGCGGGACAGCTTTGCAATCGGTGTGAGTGACCATGAATACGTGTGTGAGTGTGTGTGTGAGCGGGAGCATGTGTTTGCATGTATGAGAGAGAGTGCGTGACTTTGGCTCACTTCCTTTCATATGAGCCTCATGTGATGTGTGATGCTGTGTGTCTGTGCATGCATGTGTGTGTACGGCTGAGTGTGTGTCCGTTTTTGTGAGTGAGTGTGTGTGTGTGGGTGTGTGTGGTTGAAGGCCATCTGTCAGTCAGCCACACAGGACACATTGTACCACCGTGGCCTCTTGCTACCTAGGTTAGGTTTACCCCTCCAATCACTGGAGACTCCACTGGACCACATCAAGCACCGTCCGGAAAACGCTTCCCACAGCCTGTGGAGAGGAAGAGACGAGACAGGGGGAGAGAGGGCGAGGGGGGGATAATTAAGATTGAACTGAGGAGTGTCTGGTGTCTGAGAGCAAAGATAGAAAGGAAGGAAAGAAAGAAAGAAAGAAAGAAAGAAAGAAAAGGAAAAAGAAAGACAAAGACAAGGTGGTGTTTGTGTAGCACATTTCATACACAAAAGATTCAAAGGGCTTCTTTACATAAGGCATGAAAAGTCATTTAATGGCAAGTTAGATAAATAAATAAAACCTCATAAAAGAATGAATAGCCTAAAATAAAATAAAAGTGGAGTGCAGAGGAGAATATAAAAGTTGATATATAAAAGTTGGGGCAAGTCTCAGCCCCTCTGGACGTTTGTTCCCACTGCGTGTGGCATAGAAGCTAAATGATGCTGCACTGTTTTGATTTCTGTGCTGGGAACAGTCAGCAGACCAGCACCAGATGAGCTGAGATATCTAGAGGATGCATATCGTAAAAGAGCAAAGTCAGAGATGTATTTTGGCCCTAAACCACTGAGTGATTTATAGACAGGCAGAAGTATTTTAAAATCACTTCTGTGACGCACTGGGAGGCAAGGCAGAGATCTGAAGATTGTTATGATGGGAACAGACAAATCCACAAACTGGTTTAATGTGAAAGAAAGAAAGAAGAAATGAATGAATAAATGAATAATGAAGTATCTTACTACTGTGG
This sequence comes from Myripristis murdjan, assembly GCF_902150065.1. Taxonomy (NCBI): domain Eukaryota; kingdom Metazoa; phylum Chordata; class Actinopteri; order Holocentriformes; family Holocentridae; genus Myripristis; species Myripristis murdjan. The sequence goes on from NC_043988.1 coordinate 22,574,970, forward strand.
TTTTGCGTCTATACCCTTGACACTTCAGTTTCAGCAGCACATGCTGCTTTTCACTCATTATTGCAACAGGTTTAGGATTGCATTGTGTTTGCAGTACTTTTCCACATTAGGGCCCTGAAGTGCAGTGTTAAATAAGGCCGCTATCTGGTGGCTATGCTGGAAGATATGGACATGCATCTGGACTACATGCATTTACTTGTACTTGTGTGTGTCTGCGCGCGTGTGTGTGTGTGTGTGCGTGAGAGAGAGAGAGAGAGATTGGACATGCATAAGTTTGTTGATTGTTGAAAAGTGCGCATACAGTGTAGGTGAGTGTTAGTTGCAGCATTTGTGTGTGTGTGTGTGTGTGTGTGTCGGGGCTCGGTGGTGGAGAGGGGGTGCAGTAATAAATGATGGAATGTCTCTGTAATTGCATGTGCTGTCAGAGAGAGGGGCCCGGGCAGGGAGGAAGCAGAGTATAGAAGGGGTAAGGAGAGGTGCACCAGGCAGCTGCTCCACCCCAGGGCTCTCCCCAGGAATGTGACCCAGCACAGGGAACAGCTGCTGGGGCTACGCAGGCCAGAAGGGCAGGGCTGGCACCAGAGGGTACAGATACACACACACACACACACACACATGGACACACATATCCTTGTTCCCATGCAGGCAGAGGGTAGAATAGCAAGTTACAGTTAACCGATGCCATAAAACTTTCTGTTATGCATGCTTTGGGATTTTTTTTAAGTCTTTCAGTATGCTTGGAAATAAACAGTTGTGGAAAAGACTGCAAAGAGAAAGGAAGATTTTTTGTTTAATTTGTAAAAACGATAAGAGCAGATGACTGTAAAGGAAAACGGGATAGAGGAGAGCAAGAGGAGAATAGAAAACCCTTCTGAGGCCAATTAAACTCATGTTTATTTAGCAGGTTGCAGAGGTAATGGGTGGATTCAAATGTGGCTGTTGTCAGTGGAGCGTTGCTCAGTGTCTTTCCTAGTGCTTCATAAACAGGCAGAAGGCAGCGCAGCACTTTAGGAACCACACACACACACACACACACACACACACACAGAGACATACACAAACTGGCAATCAAAAAATTCTCATTAAAAAGTGAGTGCACACACAAAGCTCTTGACTAGATCCACTTAGCAAATTTAAACATTTTAAAAGTGGAGCAAAATGCAAACTCAGGATGATTATCAAGCCAGTACAACACTGCAGAGGGACTCAAGCCATGAGCTGCTGAGTCCCACGCTTGGTCACTGTACTTCCCATTAAAGGACTAGTTTATTACCCTGAGTATGTGGAGATAGTTATAGATACTTATTGTTATGGAGGAGCTTGTAACACCCACAGAAAACTAGCCAGGGGAAGACCGTCTGGCTTTAAAGTGTCGCATTAAAGTATTTTTCATCTGGATTTTTTGTATTTCTTTTATCATTCTCACTCTCTTTCTCTCTTTCACAAGCACACTTGTAAATATGCAAGAGTGCATCGGCGGACGCATGCATATGCACGCACACACACACACACACACACACACACACACACACACACACACACATACACACACACACACAGAGCAGATGAAGGATGATGGTTGAGGCGGGGACAGAACCAGTCTCTGATCTCTCCTGTAACCGCGGCAACAGAGCTCCTATTGATCCTCTGGGAGAAAGGCCAGGCATCAGCTTACACACACACACACACACACACAGAGTACAAACACATAAATACACACATATTGGGGACATACAAACACACAAGAAAAATAAATTGAACTTTTCTCTGTGATGAACTTTAAATTGGGATATTTTTCTTCTCAGAGCAAACTTCACATCCGTTTAATCCTAAGATGTTGGACAAATCTGTTTATTGTCAGTAGAGCAGAAGCGCCCAGCTATCTCAACTTGTCAGGCTTTTGTCTTTTGTAACTGGCACCGGGGAGGCTTGTTCAGTACATCTGGGGAAGGCCAACATCACAGGAATGTTTTCCAAAAAGCCAAAGTTTTCAGGAAATGATAAAAGAAAAGCTGATTTACTTTTCCTTCGGCAACATATCCCAGATCATTTACATTTTATTGAGTTGGTGTAGTTTGATGTTATGCTTATGATCATGTTCACCTGTCACTTGGCAAATGTATTAATACAACATGATACACTATAATTTTGCCAGAATTGTGTCTCAGAGTAAGTTATCCTTTTAACTTCATGTTGGTATTTTTTGATTCCATTTTGTTTTCCTCTGGTTGTGCTCGACTCGCAGGTCAGGCACCGCTGGTGTGAGCTGGTGGTCAAACATGGATACTCTCAGGCTTACGCAGATGTGGAACACTTCCTGGTTCATGACCAAGTAAGTACACACAGTTGCTGAACATTTATCCTGCATGATGTAAAGGAAAATGCACATCTGTTAGATAATAGATTCTGCCTGGGGGGAAAGGTTTTAGACACAAGATGCAATGAAGGATTCATGGAAAAGAAAATTGATACACTGATTGATTGCTTGTGTGTGTGTGTGTTCCAGGCCATGGGTGTATACCTGTATGGGGAGCTGATGGTACGGGAGGACGCTGAGCAGCAGGCTCTGGCCCATCGTTGTCTCTCATTGGTTCAGGAGGAAATGGACCAATCAGTACGCAGAGTGGTAGAGCAGATGGTCCTGTGACACTGCAGGTGAATTCTCAGTCTGACTCATCATTGGCGAAAAGAGGGTCGTTGTCTGTGATTCACCTAATTTCACAGCTCCCGCTGAGTGTGGTGATGTTGTGTCCCACTGTCTGTTTTGTGCCCCCGGCCATGGGTTTTCAGTTGGAGACATAAAACAGAGCGAATAAAAAACTTGAATTTAAAAGCTTAAACTTTAATTTGCTACAGATTTTTTAATTCAAATCTCATTCCCACATCTCATTATCTGGAGAGAAGTTAGTTCGGAGTGAGCTGTATACTGACATGCAGAGTTCGACACAGAAACTGTGAAAACTCCGTCGGCCCAATTTGTGTCTCTTCAGTTGAATTTAAAGATCCTTTGCGTAGGATTGTAAAACAGGAGCTGCAGTGATAAGCTCAGGGCTTTCATATTTGGAGTTTTGATTTGCAGTAAAATTCCTCCCAAAAGTCTGGTGAGTTTCACTTTAAACACTGTGGCGAAAAGCAGTAACGAAACACCAATATAGTTTCACACCAGCTGTAAGAATGTAGCAGCAGTGTTTCACAGAAAATGCTTTGAGAAACTCGTGGATGGGCTGCCTTTTACTATTCAGAATCAGATTTCAGCTGGGAGTAGCACCTTCGTCATTCATCTTTTGCTCTTCCTTAAGCATTGTCACGTTTTAGAAATGCAATATGTTGATCTTCTATCTCACTGTTTTGCTCTGAGGTGGCCCCTGTAAAAGAAACCTTTGTGTTGGATCGATTCTGATTCCATCTGCACCAGTGGACAGTCCACCCTCCAGTCACTTGGCTACCTAGACTGCACATTCCTTTCTGAGCCTGTGTGTGTGTGTGTCTGTGTGTCTGTGTGCGCGCGCACGTATGTGTGTAGACTCAGAATGGGGCCTTCTCCGTGGTTTCACAGCAGCGCCGTCAGGATGTGTTTGTCAGGGAAGGAATTTGGGAATGTGTTCCTCAAACAAACGAGAGTGAGAAGAGAAAGAGGGAGAGAACGGGTCAGCGAGCGTTTTCTGAGGGGCTCAGGAGAGCCTCCACTCGGAGCAGGGTGATTTTTACACTATTTACCATGAAATTCCTCCCGTGTGTGTGTGTGTGTGTAACCACAACTGTCACCCACTGGGCTTTCGGGATTCTCAAAACAGTGAGGGGTTTATTGGTCACTTCCCTCGCAAATGAGGGGAAGAGAGAAATTTACGGTTTAGACAGACAGAGAGAAAAGGGAGAAAGAAGCAGCGGAGGGGAGGAACGGGACGAAGACAAGTTTCTTTGAAGGTGGTGATCTTTTCATAGGAGCGGTGCCTTTACTGACACGAACCTTTCAGTGATGAGAGCAAGCCATTAAACCAGTCAAGGCTTTACAGTCTGACTATTGTACCCTCTCTCAAAGCTGTTGTTAACTTTGAACAATGCATCACTATACCGTAGTGAGGATTCTGCAGTATAGTATTGCAAAATTAATGTGGTGCATTGTCTGTCCTTATTAAAGATGCATTTTGGAACCGTTTGCTTGTAACACAACCATTCTGATCTTTGTTTTGTTTTTGACAACTAAAATGCCAACATCTTTTTTTTTTTTTTTTTTTTATTTTTTTTTTTTTTTAATTCAGCCAACCATGTGTTTTTGCATGCATTTTAAGGGAAAAATTCCAGTTCAAAATGCATTCAAACTATTTAAAAAGAGGAACTGGTGACTTAAATTGCATATCTGGTGCCATTTTGTTGATTTAGGATTTATATATGTTCTCCCATTAGTAAAATGAGCATGTGATATAAATAGAGAGCAGCTGCACGCTAAATGGGTGAAAAAAGTGCACTGTACCTCTTCTCTTCTCCCTGTATGTTTGCTTAATGTCGCTGCAAATCAGTGAGTCTACAAAGAAGCACTTGCTGATTTATTTTCAGTGATGGCCAGCTATGCTACATAGTTGACTTTTTTCCATTCCTGTTAAATGCCATTGTAGCCGTACTGAGAACATGTCAATCAGCTTTTGGCCTGTTAGCAAATACAACATTGACAACCGCAAAAAAGCACCAGAAGCACTTTTTTTTTAAAGATTTTTTTTGCCATCTCTGCTTTATTTGACACTCACAGTCGAGAGAGACAGGAAAGGCAGGGGAGGGAGAGGGGATGACATGCAGCAAATGGCCTGAGGTTGGATTCACCAGGGCGCCCCAAGAGGCACAGTTTAACTCAACAGTGCATGGTCTTCAATAGTTTTTAGGCCAGCATTTTCCTTTAACCTCTTAGGACCTGGCGTACACATGCGTGGACATCACATTTTGGGTTATATTACCGTAGTAGTTAATTCTGCTTACCTGGGGCCATCTGGCCACGTATGTGACCCTTACACTACCTACCACTACTTGTTTTATATTTTGTTACAAGCATATGATGCCTTACTGTAGCTGTGACTGTCCAAAGGGGGCAAAAATGTTGCTACTTCATTTTGTTTTTTGCACTGTGATATTCAAAACATGTTCAAAAATATGTTTGTATCTGTTATTAATACAAGACGAAGCACAAAAGGACAAAAACTGCAATGTTCAGGGTGGAAATAAAGACTTTTGCACTCTATTACACAAAGGCAACTTTAGTGTGTTTTAAGGAAATTGAGACATATTTGGACATCATTTTTCTCTAAAACTACACCATGTAAAAAGATGATGCTTAGTTTTTATACTTATCAGGGTCCAGTAAGCCAAAATAGAATCATATGTATATCAAATAAGAGCTCGGGTCTTAAGAGGTTAAGAAAATTTTGGGCAAATGAATTTATATAGGACTAAGCAATATTATGTCAGAGTAAGTCTGCGACCCCATTCTGATTTCTTTTTGACCTTCCTTTTGGTGCAGACCAAGTCTTTGAAAACTACTCGCCATGGTATTACCTAGCACATCCCCATCAAGTGGGTTTTAGTCTGCACAAGGCTGCTCTGACCTTGGCAGACAGAGGATGTGTCAGGAGGCCGTGCTAAATACTTGTCCACATCAACCTGAGTGACTTCCAGCGCTAAATCCTTTCTCAGGCTGTGACCAAGCCACTACAAGACAGGCTTTTATCTTCGCACACACACACACACAGACACACACACAGACATATGCGCGTACACGCATCCACGCTGAAAGAGACAGCTTTATGCATTTGCACAGGATGTGAAAGGCTTTCTAGGCAAGTGCTCTGTATCTGGCTCATTCCTGATAAATCTCTCTGACACACACATCCACACAAAACACGACACACACATACATACAGGCCCTACTTGTCTGTGCCCGCAGATCTCTTGTCACCATCCCTCACTGCCTCGCTGCAACCTCCCAGTGAAGTCCCACTACGGGCACAGGAATGGCAAAGAAAATGAAATGGCAAAGAACGGAACATTTTAGAGATTAATTTCCCATCTTTTGCAATTGTTTCCTACTGGTTTGCACCAAATGAGCCTCTCTAAACATCAATGGATCATGCTGGTCAACTCAGCTCAGGTCCAAATCGCTCTCCAATTAAAATGATGGATGAACCATCGCCCTCCTTGCTTTTTCATATTGGACTGTAGGGAGATGGATTTATGTTTTACTGCTCGGTTTGTGCTCCCTCATCGTCCTTTCTTAAGTAGAGCACTCCTGCCTGTAGCCCCTACACGCTTAGGCACACACACAGGGCAGAGTACAGTGGGATTAGACTGAGGCGGGCTGAGAGGGTTTTAACTGAAAACAACATGCCTGTCAGGGTGCGCTCCCTGCTCTGTGTTTTTAAAGGAGAAGGGTGGTCTCTCTCTCTTTCTCTCATCTTTCGTCCTCCCCACTCACTCTCTCGCTCTTTTCTTCCCCCGGTACATGCCTCTGGAATCCCTCTTGATCCGCTTAATGAGGGGCATATCGCCGGTGTAGCCGAGCGTGGCGAATAGGAGAGGAGGAGAGGGGTAACCAAGGAAATAGTGAGAGAGGGGGAGAGGATCTACAGGTCTGCACTTTACTGTCAGCACGCCGATGGCATGCATAAGGGAGGGAGGAAGACAGAGGGAGAGGGAGCAGAAAAAGTTGGAGATCTTTTATTTCAGGGTCGTGTGGGTTTGTGGCACACTGGCTGAGCGACTGAAAGATGTAGGTGAAGAGAGAGAGAGAGAGAGAGGATTTTGTTCTTTCATGTCTGGGCTGTGAGGGTTCCTGGCGTGCTGATTTGTGACTTATGATAAAATCACATTGCCAGGGATTACCACACAGCCCTGACCCAGCCTGCTGCCATGGCAACCTGCCCCTCCACCCCTCATACATACACACACACATACACACACGCCCCAGAAACTCAAACTAAAGAAGCCATAATTACTTGAGGAGTGTGTGATTCGGTGTTCGAGTGGAGCTGGCGAACAGAAAAGCGATGATGCGGGTGCCAGAGGGTCCGATGACGCGTGTGCGGATGTTTGTGCAAATATTTGTGCATGTGTGTATGTGTCAAGTCAGTCAGCCAGACAGGTTTTGTAACCTCTCTCCAGCCAGGTGCAGAGCTTAGCTGATTGGTGAACAGTGATTGATCTCCTCTTTGTTCACAGTGGCTAAGTTCTGCCCCTGAGGAGAGCATGACCCAGACAACCAGACAAAGAACGAAAGAATGACAGTAAATGGGTGAAAAGAGAGGAAGAGAGCGAGAGAAAGAGAGGGAGCCTGGGGTCCAAATTGTCCCATGTTCCTGCAGAGTTGTACAGTGATGTGTGTGCCGTGTGTTCACATAGCTGAGCCTTATTTTTCACACCTCAGCTGTCTAATGTGTGCTCAGACATTTCTGTGTTACAAGACGCCCCCACAACCCGTTCTCCTGTCTCCTGCATTCATACTAGCCAACCTTGAGAAATATGGAGATTTTCAAAAAAAGGTGTAGGGGAGTGATCATTGACCTTATTTTGTGCTCTCTTTTCTGCCTATACCTTTGAAATACAGTACAAAAAGCATCTTCTCCTTTTTAATTTCTTGCAGAAAGTCACTGTATTTGAAAAATCTAAAGTCTGAAAACTGCATATTATTTTACGATTTAGGCCCTACATAATAACATAATGACAAGGGAAGTGATTCATCTTGCACAAGCCAACAATTGACTAAAATTACAATATTGCCATGCGACACATGCCAAACAGGAGAAGCTTTTCTTATTTTTTTTTTTCCTTTTACGAATGTAGAGATCCGTCTGGATCTCATGCTGCTATCTTAAACACAGTCCTGTTTTGCTTAAATCAAATAAGCCCCTGGCAGGAAAAAAATACATTAGTCTGAATGTGAGACTCTCTCACTGACTCCCAGCCAAAACACAAGCAGTCAAGTCTGCCTAATCGGAAGGCAGAACTGCCAATCATGGACGTAAGGTAACCATGGAGACTGCATTTTTTGGTGTAACATATTTTGTTGATAGTTTGGAAACAGCAGTGATAGTATACGGACAAGAGTTTTTGCGTTACTACTTCTAACAAATATGGTGAATGGGAAAATTTTTAAAGAAAAACTGATCAAAATCTGGGAGAGAAAATAAGGAGAAATGAGACCCAGAGAGAACAGCAAGAGAAAGTGGCATGAAAATCGAGAGTCTCCTAGGAAAATGAGGGGGGTTGGCAAGTATGCCTCCATTTTTCTCGCTCCGCACTCATGTGTCCTCCCTTTGGCTGCCCCATTTCATCTTATTCTTTCCGTCCTTTTTCAGTGGCCTTTCCTCCAGCCTGCCCTCTTATCTCCTCTCACTTTTCCCTTGTCCTCCCCTCTGCTCCTCCCTCTACCTTTCTCCACTCCATCTTTTTTCACTCCAGGCTACTCCCCCTTTCCTTCTTTTCTCTCCTTTCCCATGTTCTTCCCATAATCCACTCTGTCTCATATGTCTAACACCTTTCCACTGAGACCTTTTCACTCAGAGGGGTTAAACTTGAAGGCCTCCTCACAAATTTGAAATGCCGTGCAGTGTCACTAATGAGCCCTGCACTATGATCTCCTGCTCTGCCTGTTGTTCTCTTTCCTTCTTTCATCTTTTCTCCCCTGTCTCTCGACCCCATCCCATCTCCATTTTACAGCTTTTTCATTTTTCTCCCCTATCTGCCTTTATCTCTTTCTGGAGACACAGTATAAAAGCTAATCTTTAGGATAATGCTGGTTACACACTTTGTGGTGCGTGTGTAGGTGAGAGTTAAGCGCCTCACGAGAGAGACAGCCTGACTGTAGCTACAGTACTAATAAGGCCAGGGGAGACCAAAACAACGCTGCTGACAGCTTTTCCATTAATCCTTGGAGCAGTGGCTAATATCATCATCATGCTCGTCATCATGGTCCTGCATCTCCATCATAATGTCCACCAGGTGGTAGCCTGGAGGGGATATTGCATGTATGTCTGTCCATGAGTGTGTGTGTATAGCTGTCTGCACCTAAACCCACATACTACTGAGAAAAGTTTGTTCTCACTATTGCCACCCCCTCTCTTCATTCACTCTCTAGCTCACTCGACTACCACTGCTCTCTCTATCTCTCTCTCTTTCACTCTCACTCACACTCTCGTCTGAAGCCAGAGCTGACCTGACTGTGGTTTTCCGTTATCTGACTTAGTCGCATTCATGCGAGGGTCAACCCAGGAGGCTGTGCATCCACAGACTGACAGGCAAAAGGTTTTTATTTGGTATATTTTTTGGCTTGAGCACTGCATATTAAAAAGCTTTTTTTCTTTTATCATATTTCCGTAAAAGCCTTACGATGGCAGGGAAAACACTATTTTTTCTGTCCATGTGTGCATTTATTTGTCCACGACTAACCGTGCGTACTACTGGGTCTATCAGCCTGATATTTGTTGTAAACAGTTATGACTGAAGGACCTCTCGTAGTTGTGGTCAAAACCTTTGAAAAACCTGTTTTACACCACAAGTGAGTGCCAACTCCTTAGTTGGGTTTTTGCCTAAGTCCAAGCACTGGACAAGGGAGATACACAGGTAGTGCCTCCATATTTTCCTTTTCTCAGTAGATGAAAAACGGGGTGTTTTGTTACCTAAGTCACTGCAGAAGGGGAGATGCACCTGGTGGAGATCTGCACTCTACTGGGTGCACAGAGTTTTCAGTTGTTGTGCTCTGTCTGAAATTTTAAAAAGTTAACAGCCTGCAGCAAATCAGGACTTGGGATCATTCTGTAAGACTTAAAGTACTTAAGGTTCTAAGCTTAGGATAATTTTGGCAGTGAAAAGGGGCATTTGTGCATCCCTGGTTGATATGTATTGATTTCTGATCTAATTTCAGCCTGAGGTAGCCAAGGTGCAAAGATCCATGAAGCAGATGGATTCTCAGAGAACATGTTCCCACACTGTTAAGGAAAAATAAGACAGAGGCTTCAAAAGATGGAAATCTCGTTAAGATTTTAGAGCTTGCCTTTGTTTAGGGATGCGAGTCTCACTTTGTGGGTGCAAAACAGCGTCTCTACAATGGATTTACTTCTCACTGTAAAGCTGTAATTTCCGTTATCTTGTCTTATGAGAAGGAGAAACCTGTGATCCTGTAAAAGACCCACTAATATAAACAAAAGCAGGAATTCTCACTTGGGTTACAACAAAAACTTTGCAAGCGTGACAGAGTGTCCGGTGAGAGGCTTCCCAACTTACTGAAGATTAAGTTCAGCAAAATGATATTAACTGTGGCACCTGCTTTGAAAAACAGCTTTCTCAGCAACATCAGCACATTTATCATGTGAGTTTATATTTACTGTGCATCATCTGTCATCAACACAATCATCAGTTTATATTGATCTTGTCCAGAATGACCTAAAAATATTTGAGAATGTGTAAGAAAGTGAGAGATATTGACCTGCACAATGAAACAACAAAACATCTCTTACAAAGTCCTACTAACTGCTCTCCAACAACCAAAATAACAACATTTCAGCAGCAGGTCTGGAATAAATCATGATAAATGAGTAAGACCTCTAAGTTCAGAATAGTGGTACACCGAAACTGACTCTTCTATAAAATTTATAACCTCTGTTATAGGCCATCGTATTGCACTGGGCCTGCTTCAGAGTCAACTTTTACACCAGCTAAATGTAATGCAAAACTCTTATCATTCTGAACTGATACCACGCAAAACACTGACAGATGGCTGAAAATGTATTTTAAAACTGGTCACTCTAGCCTTTTGGCAAATCAGAATATTAACAGCGAGGAGGTATTATAGCGCTCTATATTCACTACGGCAAAATGGCGACTAAACGAGGACAGATGTGTGAATTAGAAATGAGGGCCATGTGGAGCCTGCCATTTTTAGACCTATATTTAGGGCCTGTTAAAAGAGTAATGACCATCAAAGGCCTGTAAAAGAGAGGAATTGCCATCAGAGCCCATATCTAAAAGGTGATTTATTACACTCTAATGGGAGGGAAATGGTGCTCTGCACATCAAAGGACAAAGCAACATTGTATAAAGACACCGAAAATAAACTTATTCAGCCCACACCGCCCACACCCTCTTTTCTTGGTGCTATAAGTAAACTTGACTGATTATCTCTTTAATGTCAAGTGTATTTTGGGTAGCTGTTCCAGGGTTTGGATTAGATTAGATTCAATTTCAAAGTGTAAGTCAGCAACTTTTTGAGTTCTGAGTAATGCAATATGCATGCATGCTCCTTATGGAAAATTGTAGAATATGATTTTGAGGAAATTAGATTTTTTTTTTAATGATTGGATTCATTGCTTAAATAGTCCCTTAGCTTTTTCGTGCCAATAATTTTGGATAACTAGGTATATGCATCTGAGACTCCTAAGCTCTCACCACCCAACGGTGATGTGGCTGAAGCGGCATTGAGGTTTCCTCCAAGTCAATCACACATTTGACCAGCTGGCATAATCCAGCAGTGCTAACATTTTAAATGGACCCTATGTGGTTTCTCGTGGGTTTGGCCCTGCAGGACTGCCTGATACACATCCTGAGTTGGCAATGCATTTTTGCTTCATTATAGGCATTGCCAAAAAAAAAAAAAAAAAAAAAAGCGTCCACAACGAATGAGTGCTTCATGATAGAAAGAAAAAGAAAGATTTGGGCATGGCCTCCTGTGCCTACTGAGCTGATAATCAGTCCTATAGAACCACTGGCTCAGTTCAGCAGGAACAGGAGTCCAGTCCATTCACCACCGACCCAGAGTGTTCACAAAGACTGGTTGCAAGACACTGTAGTGCATTATGGTCAAAACGTCCCTGTATTGAGGCACCGGATTGAGAATGAGTGATGCAGTGTAGTACACACCTGCATTCAAAAGCTGCGGCTCAATTGTGCATTAAAGTCTGAGCCAACTTAGTTAATGATTAGGGATTTCTTTTTCAGGATTGTGTGGGGAAATTATCACATCTGTGGTATCACAATATTCACACCGCACGCGCCTTGGTGTCTGATGAACACACAACTTCAAGTGACTGCTTTGTATGATTTTGTTCTTTTTCAGGAGGATAATAATGTCAGAAAAGTAATTTGTCGATTAAATGTACTACTCAAATACCAGATGAAATCTTGTGACGACTAGTCAACCATCAAGAAATATAAGTTGGGGACAATCCTACCGCATACTGTACACATCTGTTTCGAGCTTCCTTGGCTTTGGAACCGCTTATGTCTTGTAATATCATCAAAACTGGATTGTCTGGAATGGATACGCAGTAATTAATGTTGATCTTTCAATCCAGTAGATATCTACACTTCAGCCATAGAGGATTGCAGACTTCTGCCAAATGTTCTGTAATGCTCCAACTTACATTTCTTTCTTCTCCAGGGTGACGGAGATGACAGGAGCTTGGCACGGGGGGGTTGTGAGAGTCCAGCACTCACCTCCTCTCCCTCTGCAGGAGAAGGGACACTACAGAATCACCAGCAACTCTCACAGAAAGTACAGCCCCAATGAGCAGCATGAACACCAGAAGGCTGCACTTTTAGTTGATATCTAGTGCCAACTGGCAAGGTTTAGTGCACAGGAGTAGTACTCATTAAAATCTAAAGAAATGGCTGGTGTGTATGCATATGTGTTTAACCATGCAACCCGTTCGCAACAATAATCCACAGTTCTACACTCAATCCTGGATCAGAGATAGGACTTACCCATATCTTTCCTCTGTATTCCCCAAGAACTGAAATGAAGAGAGTTAGGGGACATCGAGGTATTTCATGGATAAAGACACATTGTCTCCATGCATGTTTAATACTCTTAGCACTGCTGTGTTTGTCTGTGTGCACGTGTGTGAGCGCTTGTCTGTTTAGTCTGAGGCTATGATCTAGCTCTAAGAGTTTAGACTGGAAATACTTGGAGGTGAGTCATGTTTTCATACATAACAAATTACTTCACTCCTCCCTGTGATCACTGGTGTCAAAGAATATACAAGAGAAGACATGGACCATTCTCAGGGCATTTCTATTTACTTGTAAATTATGTTTTTGTAATTGCAACGCCAACAAATAATAAAGATGGGTCATTTTTGTTTCACTGTGACTTTTTATGTTTAGTGAACCGTTTTGACATGATACTGATGTACACACAATTAAAAAAAAAAGTGTTTGATCCACACATGAACGCATGAGTTTCATTTATGCTCATTCTGTTACTGTGGTAGGAAATTCTTCCTCCCTGGGCTACATTTACATTACAAAGTGTAAAGTGATGAAATCCAGTGGTTTGCTTAAGCTGTTACACACAAAGCATTTTTGTCAAGCAGCAGGCCATATTGAAAATTGGAATGAAATTGGAATTCATGCCTCAGCTGTATCACACTTGGGTTTATCTGCCACTCAGTAGAAACAGTTAAGTAGAAAAGTTAAACTCATAAAGAAGCTACTCGAGTTATTGAGTTAACAAATTGAAAGTTTGGCCTGATGGTGGTGCTGATGGAAAGGTCATGGGGTCAACAAAATCAGTAAGATTCCTCCTCTAGGGGTCATGAATATGCATAGAAATTTTCAAAAGACTTGAGTAAAAGTTCTGTTCACAGCCAGGCTTTGCAGCAGTGAACCTAGAAAATCCATAATATCCCTTATGTGTCATATAATTAGTTGTTTGTTTAAAATCAAGTGAGTGAATTAAGCGCTGCATGCATCATTTATTCCTAAAAAATACTTAAAATCAATTTATAATGACAGCTAAGCTAAGCTGTGAAACCGAAGCCTGTCATATTTTGCCATGCCTCATGCCACATGCAAAATACTGATTGAAGAATTTTATATTAAAAAAAAAAAAAAAGAGCCTTGGACAAACAGGATTATGCTGTGTGATGTTACACTGCAGATTGCCATATGTGAGGACAGGCAGGTGTGAAGCACAAACTCTGCCAACGCTGCTGCCGTGGATTGTCCAGAATATCTGGCGCTGGACAGTGACTTCTAAAATACACCCACATTATTGATCTCGCAAGGGCCGACTCAAACAGGTGCTTGGTGGTGAATATTGCGTGTAACATGTCAACTGAGCTAAACTTTTGCAGAGACTGAATGGATGCATTAGATATTCAGCATGCTTAATCAGTAATGATTTGCATTTGAAATCTGGAGCTGAGCGAGGGGTGTGGAGAACTAATGGTCTGCTAACGCCGGGCGCCTGTAGAGTGGGTGGTCCAAGCTGGAGGGCATTTCCTAGGAGGAATCTCCTTCCCGACAAGATCATTCCCGGGCCATTTATTTTCTGTCAAATAACTAACAATGGTGTTTTCTTGAACGAAAGGTGACACCAGTCCTTGGAAAAGCTCTTCAACATCGACCACCTGGACAGAATGCTGTCTTTTGGTAAAATATGGACACCACGTGCAGATGGCAGCCTTCCACCCACCTGTCAGCATGTACAAAACGAATGGACCAATTAATCACACGTGATATACTAGTCATAACAGTCGCATATCAGTCAAATGACAAGTGTGTCATAGCATGCACCATCCAGTTTCTGTCACGCTACATAAAAATAACATTCCTAATGTAATGTCACGGTCTGATTTTCACTGCCTGCTTTGCAGTTGTCTTCTGATGAGGATTGTGGTAATAAAAGTATAAATAATAATGTATTATGTGTCAAAAATTATGCTGAAGTTAATTTACCAAACTGAGATCTCTATCGCTCTAACCTTGCAATCTTTAAATGGGGGTGGCAGCGTTTGTCTCTAGCACAAGTATGGCAAGACACCTTAAGTGACACGCCACTGATTAATCACTTCAAGGCTGACAAAATATATATATATATATCTCACTATCAAGACACAAATCTCAAGGTCTGATAACTTATGTACCAAATTTAAAATGAAACAGAAATGATACCGAATAAAAGCAAAAATTAATTAGATCTGCTTAGGCATCCATAAAATGTGGAGGCGTAGTGTGGGAATAAATCCAGGCACAGTCAACCGTTTACAGTGTGCGTTGTGAGGTAGGTACGTAGGAATCGAAGCATTTCAAGTATCCTCAAACGTTTGATTCAAGTGCTCATCTTACAAGTTACACTGCACCAACAGCACATGATGAAACACATGGGGCAGGGATACACTCTTCAACTTTATTTATAAATCATGAAAGACCAGAGTATGTACGGAATCGTGTAACATTTCGCTATCCAACATGTATTAAACATTAAACATCGCTGGAATATGTTGCTCATGTCGAGGTATTTTAACACAAACAGCACTTGTACAAACACAGCTGGTCTTTGCTTTTCCTTCCCTCCCAACCTAAATGTTCTCCAGTCGGAGTGTGTGGTGTGAAGAATTTATACTGCAAGACAATTATATGAGTGGGAGGGATCTGACACGTTTTATGAGCTGCTGCTTCCTCGCAGGATGATCTGTCATCACTGAGGCATCCTTGTGGGCCCAGCAGTTGTGTGTGTACGTGTGTGTGTGTGTGTGTGTGTGTAATTGTAGCCTCTCCAAATAATCTGTCCTTACTCTGGTGTTTTGACACACTCTTCAGACTCCTGTTGTTCTCGTGCTGCATGTCTACAAGAGCGTGGCTATTTGTTATTCTGCAAACGTGCCCTGAAAACCCCTCAGCTCATCTTCAGCTCATCTTCAGCTCACTGCTGCGTGTTCATGTGCATGAATGTATGTTTGGATATGTGTGCGTTAGGGCATTAACGTAAAGGTCGGCGGCGTCCAGCCCGCCTGATGCCGGCTGGCTCGCCTGATGCCGACCGGTTTTTTATTCAAACAAGATTTTGTGCATTTAAAAAGTATTTTTCCAAAAGCAAACACCGCTCGTGTTGCCCCCCAAGTCAAAAAGCCAAACTGCCCCCTCTCCCTCCTCTCCCCTCCCCACTACCGGTGTTGACGGGTCGACGTAACGTCGACGACATTGCTTGAAACGTCGACGTGAAAAAGTCTGGCATCGTCAATGCCCTAGTGTGCGTGTGTGTGTGTCCTCGATCTCACCTGGCCGCGTATATGTATGCATGTGTGTGTGTTTGGTTCTCAGCAGGGCTCCATATGCATGTCTGAGAGCATGTTTTGGAGAGCCTGGATCCTGAGCTGAACTCTGTTAGCATCACTTGATGAGCAGCTTCCACCGTTGAGTCTGAGCTCCACTGAGCTGAGAACACACGCTGCTTCACCAACCAGGCCAGACCGCTCCACCACCTGGACTGACACACACACACACACACACACACACACACACACACACACACACACACACACAAATCCACTCTTTAAAAAAACATTTCACAGTACAAGTGTACATAAAGGTTTGTGCAGTCCATATCCAAGTAATTGAACAACACAAATATTTGAAATTTAAGGTGGCACTCAAAATGCAAAGAATCTCCTAACAACGATACAAAGAGAGGATACAATTCAACTGGACAGCACTCCGAATTTTTTTTTTTTTTTTGTCACATTATAGTTGTTGGAAGGTGATCATTTAATGTTAACTGGAAAATTCAGATTTAAAATTCTGATGTCATTTCTAACTGAGTCACACATTCCACATTATGTTCACATTTCAGTACTTAGGGTCCACCCTACACCCAAAAAACTAACTCTGATGAACTGAGTAATTCTGAATGAAAAAAAAAAACTGCTGTTCAATATCCAAAAGAGCATCTAAACAAATGTCTGAAAAACATATGACATTTGGGATGACAATGAAAGTCTGTATATTCTTGCATCTTGCAGTATAAATTTGAAGATTTTTCTTTTCACATTTGCATCTAGAAAAAAATTCAAACAAACTCCAAAATAGCATCTTTTGTTTTGGAACTCTATACCTAAAATGTGTGGACCATAATCTTGGAGAGTGGCTTTTTAAAATGGGGAATGTGGGAAAGAGTGTAATGCACAAGTCATTTATCTGCAATCAATAATGCTCTCAAATACAAACACTTGAGAGCAAAAATAGACACAAACATAGGCTTGTTATAGCAGCTACTAAGCTGTAACACACTTCAAGCTTGGCACTCTTCCTCAGGCAGCAATTTAGTAGATGCTATACCAAGCCTATGTTTGTGTCCTTTGTTTGTTTGCTTGCTTTTTTTGTTTTTGTTTTTTTTTTTGCTTTGATGTGCTGGCACTACTGATAGCAAATAAATCACCAATTCTATGCAGTATACTCTGACCCATTGGCCACCATTTTTTCCACAACATTTTTATGTGGATTCCAGAGATGATTTGTTGAAATGTTGATTCTGGGAAAGGAACAAAGACATTATCCTCACCGTCTTTAAAATCTCTGTTGGACAACTCTGTGAGTTTTGGCAGAAAACAGTAAAGTTCACCAAAAGTCTAAGGACCAGTAGAGGAGCCAGGGACGGCTGCTGTTGGCTGGGTGTCACAAGTTCAACCAATGACTGCAGGTGTGTAACAGGAAGAGGGGGAGCTACGACCAGGAAGAGAGTCCGCAGGTGGTCCCAGGCCTCTCTGGCTTTCACCTGGAAGGGAACATGTTGTGTGATTTTATAGTTATTGGACAGAAACTTTCTTCAAAGTTTTCAATTTGCGGACCACACTGGAATCAAGCAGTATCGATTTATGTTTCATCTTCGCCCTGAAAATATAAATCGACAAATTAGTAGTTTGCAAAAGACGGAGCAGGACAACCTTGTGTGAGGACAACAAAGACTGTAATGGGCTAGATGGCAGTGAAGACAGCAAGTCTCTCAGGGTTTTGAGAGTAGGCGGACAAACAGGAGACACAGGGATGAAATTCAGGCCAGCTGGCCAGACACACTCACAGAGGAATCAATACTACATCACCCCTTTCACCTCACTCCCCTCCCTCATCTGTATTTCTCTTTGTTTCTCTCCCTCTCTCTCAGATAGGGGTTATCCATAATTAATCCTTTAATGTGTTATTCATCTTTCTCTCTGTGTCTATTCTGTAGCTTTCAGCAAGGACAAGCCTGCCCAGGGCAAATGATATAGACCATCTACTGTTGTTCTGTTACGATACTGTACACAGAGCACAAATAGACACAGAAGTGAAAAGGTGGTTGAGATTATGCACAACATCCTCTGGTCATATCTGACGTGTCTATCTTCGTTAACAACTTTCAAACTCAACCTATAAAAAATATATTGGTATGCACTGTTTGTTTAAGTAGAACAGCCTCTATAATACTAAAGAAGTAATAACAACAACATTAATAAAATATTACTACATAAAATCTAAAAACCACCTCTTAAAGTAATAGGTTACCATGATAAAAATGCTACAATTGGAGTAACCTGTTGGATGGCAGCCAAGTTTCAGAGAAACAACACGGGTCAAGAGTCAGCTATCTAAAGCGCTGGAAAGTAGACTGCATGAGGTACACTCACTGCAGGGAGGAAATCACACTGAAGCTGTCCACTATGCTGCTAGTTCATGGTCTGCAGTACTTTGTGCTGTACTTCTGGCCTCTGCACACAACATTTTGGCATTGCTATGTGTCTCTGAATCTCATCACAACGACACATGCCAACTTTTAAGGTGACAGGGGTGAGAAAATTGCCTTCATCAAGAATTTGGACTGGACGGTGTTTATAAACAGAAATATAAGATACGACTTTGTGACCATATTTATTTTTAAAACAGTCCAGTCCCAAATTTTGCTCACTTATTGTGTTGAATTGTGTCTGTGGAAAAAACATGTAATATCAGTCCATATGAATGTATTGGACTTCTTTCTCTTTTATCTGTATTGTACATTCACATATAAATAACATGATGTCCGATGGATTGACAAAACTTTGTACCATAAAAAATTGGTTGGTGAATTCTTACCAGCTGCAATGTCCTGTGGTGCCCCCTGTTGGTGGGGTGGTGGTAAAAGGTCAGCAGCCACAGCAGCGGGCCACAGTCGTCAGGCCCTGCTGTCACCAACAGCTGGACAGCTGCCTGCACCCAGTGGGCACACTGAACCAGCAGGAACCAGGCCTCAAACACAACACACTGCCCCCTGCGTGACGGGAAGACACACAGTTCTCAACACGACAGGTGGAAGGCTGCATAAACACAGGCTCCCATGGGTGCCATAAGATTTGAAGGATTTGTCTGTGGTGGTGGTTATTTTATACAACGCTGCAGGTGGAAGTGGGCCGACACTGCAGCGGGCCAGAGAATCTAATTAAACGCACACAGCCTGTATGGACGGTAAAAAAAAATTAGATTTCAGTTTCTTTACATCAGTGGGGTACAAACAAAGCAGTGCATTGGACTCCAGACTCTAGCCCATAAGGCTAACAGTGCAATAATTTAGTTTCTGTAATAGCCTAAGCTAATAAGCTTGGTCTAATTTGGTTAATCAAGGTTGCAAAATCATCTGATACTGAACTCCCACCTGCCTCATTGACAATATTCTCCTTCTCCAACTCATACCCTAAGCCACTGCTTTAAAAAAAAAAAAAAAGAAGTGCTAGTTTTCAACACAATTATTTACATTTAGTGTGTTACCATATCTGCCGTTATGAGAACTTCCATGCCCATTTACATTTAGAATAGTTCAATCTCCATAATGCTGCATGATCCAGCCATACCTCACTAGAATTCATGAGAGAGACAGCAGAAATGAGCATGAGACGGCAGGGCACAGAAACTGGGACAGTGTGAAAGGAAGCAAGTGACTAAGAATAATACTGAGAGAGAGGACACAAATGAGTGTAGTGGATTTCAACCTGAGCAAGGTAAAAAAAAAAAAAAAAAAGTTAAGGTTGAATGAGAGATGGTCTGAGTTACGGACAGAAAGAGATCAGCAATAGAGTGAAAGAAAGCCAGACAGCTGCAACAGCTAGACCATGACTTTAAGTTAGAAAGAGGGATAAAGATCTCTCTCAAATTTCCCTAATACCATCATTAGAGCTCCACTCTCCCCATCTCCCCTGTTTCCCCTTGGCTCCCAAATTTTAACAGCGCCCCTCTGAAGGCCCTGGCAGCTGCATCTTCGCTCAGAGCAACACAACACACTACTTTCCCACCGCTGGCTCAGAACAATGTTTTGGGAATTTTGCATGGAGCTCCAGAACGGAGCGGCAGTGGGGATAATGGGCCCTGTTAAAAACCGCAGCTGGAGGGTATCAACTCAGCCGTCTCCATCCCTCAGCCATCAACCGCCTCTCTCTTTCCACCTCTCTCCCTTATTCGTCCTCTTTTAATCTGCACCCTCTCTCCACTTCTCCCTCTAAAGCCATGTCGCCTCTGCCATCCTCCCTCCAGCTTCTCTTTCTTTCTTTCAAATATAGTATCTATTTCCTCTGTCCATCTTCTCCCTGGCTCTCCTTCCTCTGCTGCATTCCCTTCCTCACTCTTCCTCTCTCTCTCTCTGTGCACTAACACTTATTTTCTCTGCAGCTCTCTTTCCCAGGCTAATAGCCTCTAATGAGCGCTTGGAGGAGCCACTCTGCACACCAGGACCTCTCCGCTGTGATGCATGGGGAAAATATCTGACTAACCACCCCCTCAACAGCAGCTAATGGAAATGAAAACACCACACAGGCATTCAGCAGGAAGCTAAAAGTATTAACACATTCTCTCTCTATTTCTTTTCTCACTCTTACCTGGTCTCTCTCTCCTCTTCCTCCTCTGTCAGTCTCTGTAGGGAGCTGCTGAGCCAGTTCAGGTGATCTTTCCAAGCCTCCACAGGCATCTCTGGAAGGAAGGACAGATAAAAATGTAGAGACATATTGACTTTCCCTAGTGCAAATTAGCGTTCTCCCTATCAATCACCATATGCATAATTCAAAGGCAGCCATGGATTAAGAACTACCCGGGATGCCAAATATCCCAAATAAATATCAGAGAGAAACATTAATTGATACAGCATTTTAAATGACTTACATGGACACTATTAAGCCAATCAGGAGGAAGGAAAAGGAAAGAAGGATCCCCCAAGCTATGTTATTTATGTTATTTAGGGTTTAAGTCTTTATTCACAACTCCTTAAAAGGAGTACCAATCATGATAAAACCTCAAATCCTCCTACTTTTCACTGTACCATTTCAATTCAGTCACCAGTGAAAAATAGCCCTTCATCACGCGCTCAGTAATAATTAACTCAGAGTTCTGGCTGAGCTCCAGTGTGTCCCTAAATGGCCCCATTCATGTAAATCACTCCTGCCTATGGGCCAGTCTGGGCACACACTGATAAGCACTGCTCCGCTGGGCCTTCACACTCACCTAGCGTACATCTCTGCAATGACAAAGATTCCCATACACAAGCACTATCAATACACATTTACTTGGGGAAATAACAGTTCTAGTTACTGAGCAGATTTAAAAAGGTCAGTTGGTCTGTTTGTTTAAGATGATAAATGATTTAGGTCAAGCACACTAAGGGAGGTGTATATAAACAATTCTGAGAGTCAAACATCGGTATAGACCTTGGGGGAGTAATGGCACAAGATTATCCGAATATATGAACTTCACTTCCGTTAGGCTACACGTCATATCGACTTTTATCTTTGACTTTAAACACTAATGGCGTTAACTGACTGGTGACGTACAAGAATCCATTGATTCTCCTGTGGGACAGCTTTGTTTACACACAGTTAAAGGATATCAGAGCGAAGACTATTTCTCACAATACAAGGTTCTGTGCACTGTCCGATTGGATTGAACACAAACTTGTGAGCATGTACACAAACACACATACCCAAGTCCACATGTGCACACACTTAACGGTACCTGATGGCTGCGTCAGCAGAGGAACTAGTAAATCATGATGTGTGTTTGGGAAGAAGGCCTTCAAGGACACACACTTCTGAAACATAACAAGGCAGAAATATCACTGTGCTTCACAAAGTTAAATCATATTTATGCTGAACTCTTTCTGTTGATCAAAATGAATATAAGATGTGAGCTTTGTGATATGGAAGGTCATATATCACTGAACCGCAAGTCTGAAAAACAACATTTTGACAGTGAGACTATGTAACAGTGATTTAGCGTGTGCTAATGTGTAATGTAGCATGTAATAGGTAGCTTTTAGTGAAGTACGTGAGTACACCCATTAAAACTTAGTCTTCTTTAAATACACCATATCACTGCCATCTAGTGGTTAGTGTGTGGCATAAAGTAACAAAATAAGATATCTTAACATGTACATATTCTTAACACATACGTAATGACACATCTGTTATCTGACACTGAGTAAGCAGTAACTGAGAAGAAAGCCGTGCGTGCAGGCTGATTTCCACAGTCCTACAGGATGTGTTAATGGATGATGGAGGTCCCCCATCTACCAACAGGCTTGTTTATATCTGAGCATCTGTGGGGGCTGAGGGCTGAGAGGGGAGAGGTTTAGAGTCAAAAGTACATGTGCCATCACTGGTGCCACATCAAGGCAACAGCTCTACAACAGCAGGATTTAAAGTCATTTGTAAACAATGCAGATGGTTTAATTGTGTGATGCTGTTCCTCGCAAAATGATAACAGAAAAGCAATTTGCATTTATTGTTTTTAATACAGGAGTTTAAACTGTAGCCTGTGGCAGTTGTTTTAATCTTGGAAGATGGGATTCCCCTGGAGGTCATGTAATAATGTTGTAGGGGCTTACTTAAATGTTATGTGGTGTCGCCTAAAAAGGTAAAATAGCTAATAATTTGTCATGTTGATTACAGCTACGTATTTACTTATAGTTAGTTATAACAATATGTTCCTTGAAGGTGACACCGATATTCAGTGTCTCCCCGCTCATAAGGGCCGATGATAATAATACAGATACCAATAACGACTTGCATTTTTGTGAGAATCATAATAAAAGCGCAGGTGCAAAACAGTTTGAGCTTTTCAGACAAGCCTGTCTTGAGATAATGAAGTGTTTTATTTAAACAAATGACTAGTTTCACTCTGTTGCTAATTTTACAGCTGTATTAAATGACATATTCCTAGTCAAAATTTCACAAGTATCCAAGTATCAAAAAAAAATAATAATAATAAAATAAAATAAAATAAAATAAAAATACACTGGACAAATACCAATATTGCTTTTTAAACTGATATCAGCCAATACCAAAAGTCTGCCAATATATGGGTCTTCACTAATAATTGTTCTGTAGAATCATGATTCCTTATTGTGTGTGCACATCCAAAACTCAGGATGAAATGTGACAATCCTTTCATTTTCATGGGGGCACAGGATGAGATATACCTGTCACCTAATGTCAACTTTAGAATCAAAATTTCAGTTTTTGCATTGCCTGTACATTTACATTGGCAGCTGTATAGATGATCTACATGTATTACAGTGAGCACACAGAAAACTTGTCTTATCGTAAGCACAGTGAAACTGATTCTAATTCTTAAATCACCAAAGTAATTAACATTGAGGAGTGCACAGATTAGAGCTACAGTGACCTGATAATTGATGTTACAGCTATTCCTGTGGCCCCAGCATATTCACACAACAGACAAGTGCAAGGTAACAAATTAAGCTAAGGAGCTACAGAGAAGAGCTCACTGCTGCAGTCTGTCTCTCCTGGGTGCAACAGTTTTCATGCTGTTTCAGCAGGACAACACTGGCCTTCAACATTTTTAGCTTTTCCCTCAGAATAACAAAGGATGCCTTCAGGCACCTCCTACCGCAGGCAAAAATGCTGTGACATCGACACATGGATTTTTGTTGTCTCTTTCCACAACTGCGTGATTAATTACAACAGCACTTCATTCATTACAGTTAACAAAAATACTGTATCACAAAGATTTTTCACATATATTTGCCGACTTTTGTTCCCCATATCTTTTTATATAAATGATCAGGTTCTTACAACTCCCTATAATCTTTTTGTGACCTTTTGAGTAGCCCAGCCCTACCTGAGGCTGCAGCAGTGCCAGTTCCCTGAGAAAACTGCTGGTGAAGGTTTGGATAAGTGACAACACAGACTCATTCCCTTCTGCTTGCTTCAGGATGGACCTGTAACGTTGCGCATACACAAGCACATAATTTACTAGTGGTGTACTCACTCTTACCAAATAAACCTGGAACTAACAAACAAATACACACAAGGCAATTCAACAGGCTTATACAAGTGACCTGTGTCAAGACATAAAAACACAGTCGCACACACGGAAGCATCATGTCACTTTGCACACTGCTACTCACCTGAAGATGTCATTTACGATCAAGAATAGCGAGCAGTGCTGAGCACAGGCTTTAGGCTGAAAGACACACACAAAAAAATAAACATACTGAAAATTTGGTGGAGGTATGCTTTGCGTTCAATCATCTTGTACGCTACATAGATACCAAAATTTTACAACACAAACAAAAACAGAAAACAGAAAGAACGGTGAGTGGTATCCATATGTTGGGACCAACTACCTGCTTCCATTTTAACCAATTCAAGAAGAAATCTAGAAGTGTTCACCAAAAGTAAGTACCACTGGGTGTCACTGTTGCACCATCTACAAACTTCCCAATCAAAGCGCCTCTGTTCTCCACCGTTCCCACACTGTCTCTCCCCATTAGTGCATCACACACTTACTGCAGTTTAGCACTCTGTTCATCCTTCCCTCTCTCACCCACACTCACTCGCTCTCTTTCTCATCTCCGCCTAATGCAGGCTCATCATATGTTTTAGATTTAACACATTCTATAACGCCCCTGCTCAAACATTTAACAGCTGCACTGCTTATGCATGCCTCCCTCTCCATGTTCATATATCTTCTAGACCCACCAACCTTAATTATCCTCCTTATAACCCTCACCGTTCCTCTTTCAGACTGAGAGGGATATAAAGTTCACTATAGGAGGGGTGCTTACATGCTACCCTACAGGCTTTAAATCTGCGGTATTAAATACTATTAGAAAGATTAAGACAGGAAGGTCCAACTTTCCCCCCATCCAGACTTGAATAAGCCATTCCATTTTAGTGATGAGCTTCACAGCCAATTCGCCACAGGTCTGCCATTTTCTTCAGCAGTTAATAATGCAGCAAACCTTATACTATAGTAGTTAGAAATGTGCTCCACCTCTGACATTAATGCTGAATATGTGCTTCATGGCACCAGAGGGCATTTTCCATCCAGCTCAAACGCACTCTAGCCCAATCAAACTCACAGGGAGACAGAAAGGGGGAATAGCCCCCTCTAGTGTTACTACAGCATCATCACAACTTTTCTAACATTTCCCAAATTAAGAGTTTTCCATCCTCAGTTTCAAAAACACATAATTTTCCTGTCTGCTCCTTTCCTGTCCCCTCAGGTCAGCAAATGTCATGTGGCAAAATCACAGAGGAAAGGCTCTTCGTATATTTGTCTGTGTGTGTAAGTGTTTGTGTGGGCATATGTTCAATATGTTGGCATACGTTTACATGTCGGTGTGCATCTGCGTATGTGGGTAGTCAGCCTGTGTCCATGCATGTGTGGGAACCGTCATGGTTTCCCCTAGTGAAAACAGATGGGTTTTTTGCATCCTCCTCCATACCTTACCACTAACACTTCAAGGAGGGTCAATTACAGCACGCAGCAAACATCCTGTTTTTGGCAGTCAGGCCCAGGAAGTGAGTGTTTATTGTTATTGGACCTGCGTCTCACTGGATCACAGGGGGGGAACAAACCCAAAAGAGGAATGTGAACCTAATTTCACGTTTCCCATTTTTGATTGCAGTTTAAACAACTGAGCAAGAGGGAGGCAAAAGGAGAACCGAGCCAGACAGCTCCTACATCTGTCATTTTTGCCCTCACGTTCATGCACGCCAACAGCAACACACACACATATAAACACAAATCTGAAATCCAAACAAGCCTGAAGGCTGAAGGAAACCAAAACGTATGTCTCCCACTATTTCAACAAAAGACACACTGAAGCAGATATAATTTTACAAACACAGCATGGTGTGTGTGTGTGTGTGTGTGTGTGTGTGTGTGCGTGTGCATTTGTACTAACGAGGTGACAATAATAAAAGCCAATCAGAGATGGATGAGAGAAGGTAAACAAATAGATCGGTGACAGTAAAGATATGTAAACAAAATGTCATGGACTGTCAAACTCTCACACACAATCTCTCTCTCTCTCACACACCTCACACACAGACGCACACACACAGACACAAACTTGTATGTATGGTTCTTTCCAACATACATAAATACCCAATTACCAGCTCCAAGAAACTCATGTTGATGGAATCACGTATAATCAGTGGGTAGGTATAGCCCTGCAATGCAGCGTTACCAAGTCATATATATGTTTACCACACAGTGTGTTCCAGTCTGTATAATTCACAGAGTACAGTTCCCAATCTCAAAAAGCGTGCACTGCTAGCCTATATGTACACAGCATGACGCAGCTGCAGCGGACCATCACTCTGGGAAAACAGGAGTGACACAGCTGACAAACTTTTCCTACCTTGGACCCTGCGGATGACTCAAATTTAACATTTGGCAAGGTGTGTAGGCAAATTCTTGTTTCTCATCAAATAAAATCTATGACTACCAAAGGGAGTGCATTCTGTAGTTGTGGTAAAAATGATGCCAGTCATAACTGCATACACAACATATTACTGGGCACATATTTTAAGCTTAAACTATTTATATACAACAACTTTACGTATGTTCTCACACCTACTCCTTGAGATCTATTTTCTGTTCTTGAGAAATTGCTGCAAGACAGTGCATCTTTTCTAAAAGATTTTTCAAGAATTTTCCTGAAATGTCTGTGTTTCAATGACAGATCTTGCTGTTACATGTGCATATCAAGCTGTGGGGTGACTCTGTGGAACAGTTTGGAGCAAGAGATAAAACAAAGTACAAATATAAATATATTTAAAAAGAGGTAAATATATCATTTATAAATAGGTATATGGAAGATGAGGGATAAAATAAATTGCTAAAATGATAAGGGACAAGCGGATAGGGGTAATTATGTAGTATAGACCAATGATTATATAATTTAATGGCTGTGGTAAACATGTTTATTGATATGGATATCTATGTAGCATATATACAGTGATATGGATAATACATAGTATATATATATATATATTGATATGGATAAAGATGTAATAGATATATAAACTATAATGGGTATGGAAGGGGTGGGAATTTTTAAAAAGTGCATACTTCTTCCCACTCCTGTTACGAACTTGTGTTTATTATGATTTGATGATGTTTGTATTATTATTTCTTTTTGTTTTGTTTTACATATGCATGCATGTATGTATGTACATACACTTTTTGTTTTATTCTTTCTTTCTTTCTTTTTTCTTTTAGACATGTTCGAAATAAAATTCATTCATTCATTCATTATATATGAAAATCTTAACATATCTTAACATATCTTAGAGTGTAAGAACTGATTTGTCTGCTATGTTCTCTGTTAATATGGGATAAAAAGCCAAAGGCAGCTAAACAACTCTGTGTACCATTAATTTTTCAACTGCAACATAATGAGCCTTTTGTCTTCAAAAACAAGCCATAACAACCAATATGTGAACAATCAATTGTGAATTTTTTGAGCAGTCAACATCTTACGTTATCTTAGGAAGTGAGGAGTGGCCAGGAACTCATGTGACTGAGAGTTCAGTGCTAACTCAGTATGGTAAAGGCTGTGCAGCACCAGCCAAATGATGTGAGATGCCGTTGAGAGCTCGCCAAATGATGTGAGATGAATGCAGAGCAAAACCAAATGGTGTGAGTTAGCCAGGCCAAAACAGTCAATAAAGATTCATCAAAAAAGTAATGGACATTTTCCAAGAACTATGCATATGAAAGCACTACAACTCCATGACTCATAATAAAATGAGGAGGCCTTATATTCAAACTGTTTGGTTTCACAGTTTACAAAAGCAGTTTAAATTCCAGCTATGGAGTGTGCAGTGATTTCTGATGTGAGGCATTATAATTTGGGCAGTTGAGTCAAACTGCATGAATGGCATTTGGTTTAAACAAACCCATTTAACTATGATTGCCAGTTGACCAAGAGTCTTAAAAACTGCCAATTTGTACAGTGGTTAAAATGTAGTAAAGCTTAAAGTGCAATAGCACAAGATTCTACATATCAATTCACTGCAGACTGTGAAGCTAAACTGATGCCATCATTAGTTCCTAATATCACAAGTGGCTCTTTTTCATCCACCTCAGATGCTATCTGCGGTCACTGATTCAAATCTTATCAATGTCTGTATTGGCTTTTTGATCTAGCTACCATGGACTACTTTGGTCTCATGATAATTTATGATTTACTGCCTAGATGGTTGTTAATGCCAGCAAAGTAAAGCAATTTTGATTTAAACAAGCAGTTCCGCTGTTTTGTGCTCCAAAACCAACCATTTGCAAAACTAATTAATGACAAATGAGCGGTTGTAGTCATGATCAGGATCACTTCAATCTGCTAAATGTAGATTAAAGCTAGACGGAACACAAACTTGACATGCCATTTGTTGGCCGAGCCCTTTTGAAATTGTGATTTTACTAAGGCTGGATACTAAAACTACCCACCAGCACAGACTGTGTGAGTTGCTGCTCCATGCTGTGTAGTGTCATGCCTGTTTTGGTAAGAGCAGACTCCAGCAGACTGAGCACTGCCCTCTCCAGGCTGGGCAGGCTGTGACACCACAGAGAGATGACTGCCTGCTCCTCCAAAAACAAGAGTTGGCTGTGGGAAAAAAAACAAACACCTGTTACATGTGTATCCATCATATTACTGGATCTGGTCACTCCACAACTTGGTTCACAGGTTCGGATGCAATGTGGTAGAGCAGTTTCTGAAAACTCATATCATGGGCCAACAGATATTAAAGCAACACTGAAATATAGTAACACATTTGTCTGTATATGTTCACCTGGAGTTCTGCTTTACAACACAGATCTTCCATTTTTTGCCCTCGTATTCATGTGCATTGTGTTTACAAAACGGCTCTCAAAAACATAGCTATGACTAAAATATGAACACATTTCAAACATGGCTCAAAGAGGATCAAATAAGGAAGAGGTGGTCATTCTTTTTTTTCCAGCTGACCACTGAATTTTTGAAATATGACTGTTTAAAGAGAAATTGGCGCAGGTGATCTGGAAAACCCGGAATATAAATCCAATGAACTGGAGGCACTTTCTCATTCAAACAGTTATATTTTGAAAAATTCAGCAGTCAGCGTAAAACAAAACGTATAACCACCACTCCGTGTGAAACTGAGTATCAGAACATAGACTTATATTGAGCTCAGGAGCATATACAGGCATGTGTTACTAAACATCTGTCACTTTACGTTCCCCATGCTCTCCTACCTGGAGTAGGCAGAGCTTACAGCATCCAGGAAGTCTTTGCTAAGAGCTGCCTTAGCACAAGTCATCAGTCGCTGGAGCAGTGTACCAATCAGAGGAGCAGCCTCGGAATAAGTGACCAGGGGAACACAGGCTTCTGATGCAGCCAGAAGGCTCTCACATGAACACCTGCACAGTCATTCAGTTAATGGCAAACAAAGACAAAATGAGATTATCTTTTCAGTGGAATGCAAAAATTCAAATCCATAACTCCCAAATGCTCACAAAATTCTAAATAGTGCGCTTCCATGATCATACAGTTCCTTTATGGATTAAAAAGGCTCCAGATTTGTACTTTAAGAGCATAGTTACTCTTCACACTAACTAGAATGCTAAATACAGCATAGATGAAATCATGTTAATCATGTTAACTTCATCTATGCTGCCCTTTACCTCTGACTTGGGTTGCCCAGAGAACTGCAGCCCTTCCCAACCTTTTCTGACAGCACTGCCACCATCTGAAAAGCAGGGGAGACCATTTTTGTTGTTGTTGCTCAATCTATCACTAAGGGGCACTGCTAGGATCTGAAGACATCAGGTGCTTAGCCCAGTGAATCACTGGGTATTGCCAACATGATGCAGTGCATGTAACAAAACAGAGGCTATGATATCATTGGCATCACAACAAACATACACAAAATACACAGACATTAGTGCAAAAGCTAATGAGTATTAACTCTATAACAACTGCACTTCATTAGGACGGGTGCTGATCACAACGCAAATTCCATTAACACCAGACCAGGCAACAGTGAAACAGACACTGTGCAGCAAATGTCTTCACAACACTGAGAGACAGAGTTCAATGCTCTGAGGACGACGCACCTTGAGCCGAAAACATCAGCCTCTATGGCAAAGAAAGTTTTTGCTTCTCTTTAATGTTGTGATTACAATTAATTTCAAAAGCATTCATTTCAAGATATGAACAGAGAAAGCAAATGCCGTCATGTTAGTGATATTAATGAAAATGTGCTCAGCAAATGTTTGGCATTTTTACTTGGTAAATCGCTAAAACGATTAATGAGTTATAATTTTGATAATCAACTAATTTTCTGTTGATTGGCTGCTCAAATAATGAACTAATTGTTTCAGCACAACTATAAACGTATCAGTGTGGACAAAAATCAACAATGACAAATTGCAAAAAAAACGAAAAAGAAAAAGAAAAAAAAAATAAATAAAACGCAGACTAGCCAAAAGTAACAAAGCGGCTGTACCTTCCTCAGGACTTGGAGATGGTACTCTTTTGTCGGTACACCCATGTGCTTCACCAACGCCTCGGTCACAGCATCGTCCTCTTCTGTAGCAAGCTGACACAACACTCTCTGCAGGGGGGTGGGCAACACAATGTGCAGCAGATTATTGGTGCTTTATGTGAATATCTAAAAAGTGGACAAGACTTTGATACAATGCGCTTAAGCCCATGATCCATAAGATCAAAGCTAATTAGTTACTGGAATATAGGATGACTCTGCTATTGGCGTCACATCATTTGAACCACATGAGTGGAGAAAAGGCATTCCAGTGATTACACGAGTGAGAATGTATGGACAGCATATGAGCAACTTCAAAAATGAACATTCTTCATTACGGGGGGCTGTGGTGTTTTAACAAGCATATTTCAGAAGGGGCCTCATCTTACACTGATAAATTAGACTAATAAACTCAGCTGATTCTGGTCTGGGAATAACTAGTCATGGAACAAAGAGAGCCAGCAGCAGACTCTGAAGTCGTAGCTAGACCTAAAGTTACAAGAGTGGTTCTCAACCGTGTGAACACCAAAATTTCAGGACACTTCAACATGCAAAAGTCTCGCCATGGACTGATTTCATTAGATATTCATAAAATAAGGAAAAATCTTTGTTTGACACTGATTTTCTGTGCAATTTGGGAAATAACAAGAAGAGACACAAGATCATTCCATGGTACAAAAAGGGTGGAGAACCACTGACATGCATTTATTTCATTGTGGAATTTCTTAAATATAAAAAAAGATGCCACACAGCCCTCAGAGCTCCTCCTATGATATTAAAATCAATGTTTGGCATGTTTTGCCGTCATCAGGATTCACTCAAGGGTAGCGATGAAAACCAAAAGACATATTCCTTTGAATCCACAACTGATTTAAAGCTTAGAAACAAAGTCTTCTCTATTCAGCCATAATAAGTTGATCTACTGGTACAAAGTTGGAAAGTGTGATCCAAGAGAACTGGCCAAAGCCTCACATCTTCAGCACACATCTGTTTTTACAACTCCAATGAACCAAAAACACAGAAACATTTACACCACTAGAAGAGGGCTAAAAAAAAAAAAAAAAAAAAAAGTACTTCCCTTTCCAACTACAGATAAAAAGAGATTGGGGTGTAGAACAAGAGAGATGGAGAGAGAGAAAGAGAGAGAGTGAGAGAGAGACAGAGAGAGAAGCTGAATATGTGGAAAGAGTGAGAGGACAAGAGGACAAGAAAACAAGAAGAGAAGGAGCAAACCAAAATCCCTAGCAGAGCAGTGCTGCAGTGCTGGTGGTGAGGCTGTGTGGTTTCTTTGGCCAGGCCCTACAGCACGCTAAGATGCTTACCCTCCACATAGTCTCTCACAACAACCCCAATCACTACCATCTGAGCTCCCTCAAACCCTGCACACTGAGTACATACAAAACCACTCACACTTATCCCACTGTGGGGAAAGGAGGCACAGAGGGGCTGGGGGGGTAGAGAACGAAAGGGAAGGAAGACTGGTTAGAAGGAATGGCAGAGTGAGAATGGAACGCAATTCAATGGTTGAGTCTTGGAGGGGAAAAAAGGGTGTGGTCGCTGAAGGAATGGGATGAAGGGCAAATGGATAGAAGAATGGCAAATAGTTTAGGTCAAAAGTCATCTTTCTCTCCTTGAAAGCAGCAACCAAGCTGGTTTTGGGGGCTTGGATATGCTACTGGCATTAAAAATTATCCCTCCATAAATCTAAAATTAAAACAGAGGATGTAGAAAAATGCACAAGGCAAGGACGTGGGCTGGTTTTGATGGGTGCCTCGGACTGCTGTTAACAATTACTAAGGCATGATCGAATTCTTCGAAAAACCAATGAAAGACTAGTATAGCCTCAGACGGTCAAAACGGCGGAGACAAACAGAGAAAAGATTAAATGTGGGAACGGGAGAGCAGAAACGTTAGGAGGGTAATGAACAAAAATAAAGTTTACTGGGACAACTGTGCCCAGAAAAGATGTCCTGATACATGTAAACCGATGACGGTCACACAGCGAGGATTGTGCACTGAGTGGCCACGTTATTGTTGAGTGGCACATCTCAACAATCCAATACAACTGTTCTGCCATAAAGTTTACTTTTCTGATGCCTATAATGCTCAGGTTTTTTGTCACACTAATAGAGGTGTTCATTCAATTATGTGTTTGGAATTGAGCTCATAGTTTGTGCTGCTGTTGTACTGGACTGCATTTTATTGAGGTGTTTCCACTATTCTGTCCCCCGTCATGTATATAATGTAGCCCAGTACAAGACCTCTGCAAATTACAACCTCAGTTATAAACATATAGCTAATTTTACACATTTTCAACAAAGTAAACAAAAACTGAACATGAGCATGACAGGACCTACAACTACAGTGAAAGTGAAAACAATGATGCCAATCACTCCAGACACTGAAACAGAGAGCACACATAAGAAGTAGCAGATAGACAAAAATATTCTGTCAGACACTTTAACCTCCAAATACAACTCAAATAGGAGAAGCCAGCTGGAGAAAAGACGGTTTTAAGGCTTAAGGAGCCACAGCAGCTTCAAGGTCTACCTGTGGTTGAGGTATGTGAGTCACTAAAGATATACATCAAAGATGAAGCTATCAAACCCTGCAGCCCTCTAATATTACACTCAAGCTTCACTTATCTGTCATCTGCTCAAGATCATTGCCATGATACTGTGGCACTGTGTGGTCCCTCTGCTAGCACAGGAAGTAAAGAAACAAACTGATTGATCTAAAAACTCAAACTTGTGCAGCCTTTAGCTATGTAGCTGTACCCAGCATTCATCAAACACAGTGAGAGGACTCAGATGTGGAGAGGAAGGGAGGGCTGCGATGAAGAGATGGAAGACGCGGCGAGATACTCTCCACATCTATCATGATCACAGGATGAGCTGACGTGGCTGCTAACATTATACAACAGCAAAAGTGCACACATTGACAAAAACATATGCAAGCACATGCAAACAAACACACATGCACAGTCACATTGTATGTAGGTGCCACTTAACACCAGACCATCAGACCATTACAGCGGCAGCGAGACAACAATGCTGGGGAGTAAGATCAGACGATGCTAACAGAAAACAGGCTGCAATCTGCATTCCAGGACATGCAGCACAACACAACGCAGACACACACAGAGACAGAAACAGATCATCTCTGCCCTAAAAACCATGCATATGCCCTGCACTCCCAGGCGGGCTGAGCTGTGGTGAATAGGCTAAATTTATGTGTGTGTGCTTCCCACCATTTCTATCATTTGTGGGAAATGGAGACTTCTATTGAAGATACGGAGGTAGAGGACAAGGACATGCAAAAACCAAATTTTTCAAGGTCATCTAGTCAGTAGGTTGTCCAAACGATTAATCGACTCATCTCAAAAAAGGCCGATATGTGGGTCAACTCAAGAATGAGTTGCTTGGAATCCCAATAATAAATTTCTAATTCCTCTTAAAATTAATTTAAAAAAAGGGCAAAAGATGAAAATGTCTTTCTGTTCTGTTTCTGCCTCTTTACAATTTCTGTGTGGTAACATATTTTAAATGACTGATGAAACTTTAATGGGGCTTATTTAAGACAGCTTTCCACAGCATTTATAAACTGGCGGGATCAGGCAACTCTGGAGTTGTCACAACCAAAAGATGAATAAGAATTAGCAAGTTATTATTAGTATTATTATTATTATTTTTGTATGAATCTAAGTAATCCTAGCCCAATTAGGTGATTATTTGACTACTCTGACCTGGGAGATTGAAGAGAATCTGAAGAGTGATTCCCTAAATCTGGCAAAATCAGTGCTACCCTTTAATCTCCGAGTAACAAACAGTTACTTTTACATGACATGAACCTAAACTGTTTTGCCAAGGATCAATACAATTAATGCTGGAGCCATAATCATCCAAACAAATTATGAAACAGCTGAATCTTTTAGAAAGCAAAATTTCAGTGTTTGGCTCTGTGTCTTCTACACAGTCACTGAAGCGACTTTTCTGTGTGTCTCTGACAACGATTATTCACACGTCCCTTTTCTGTGGTGCAGACATATAATAAGAGGGACGGCCCCCATAATGTCACCCTGAATAAGGCTCTCTGCTATGTGAGAAAGTACTGCAACTCTATACAACATCCCTTCGCCCCAGCACACCTCCACATACACAAACACACATGAACATAAGACATGCACGCGCACGCAAAGACACAGACACACACACACACACACACACACACACACACACACACACACACACACACACACACACATACTCGCTACCATGCACACATGCACTCCACTTCCCCTCTTATAGGTCAAAGACCATCTGGCAAACTCAAGGTTTACTTTAACAGCGCTGTTTTAATTAGCAAGACGTTTTATTAGATGAGAAATTAATCAAAAGAATACAAACACACAGTTAATCTGGCAAAAATTTGAGGGTTCCACATTGTTTATCAAAAGCCATCTGTATGAACCCTCTGAAAGTTGAAAATCCCTGAATCTTTTCTTCTCTCCTTTCTTCTCCCCTCTCCTCTGTGTCTTAAAAACACAGTAAAGTCACACAGTAAGCCGGATTGACTAACCGTAACATAAAAACAGAGCCTTTCATCTGTTCTCTGGTGACAAGTGGCACTGAAACAGTCCGTTTTAATTTGCTTTTCAAAACATGTTTTACATTTTTGGGCACAAAGGGCTGACACTAACTTTAGAGACCCAATCTAACCCATTAATCATTCATGTCCCACTGAAGCCGAGACACAGAGGGTTGGAGAGAGAGGAGCTATTAAAAATAAATTAGACAGAAAATCTCTTCAACAGCCCATGGGGAGTCAAACAGGGATTTTTGACTTAAGAGTAGTCAGACAGGGGCTAATAGTCAGTCTGTGTGTGATAATTGTCCAAATCTAATTAACACATTAACAGAAAAACAGACTATGAGGATTATAGGGTAACGTGTACAATGGATGAGTGGAAGAGGAAAAAAAAACATAAGAAAGTTTAAAAAATGGCCAGTCACGTTTGATTTCACAACAATATGCAGGGAATTGTATGAAAGACTGAGCAGCCTGGTTTTTGGAGACCTCTATGAAAATTTGAATATGAAATTGTACTTGCTCTGATGGTGCAATGTGCCTTAAGGCCAGTATATACTTGCTACAGAAAATAATTTCAAATTTTGTCACTGCTGTTTCTGGTTTCATTTTTTATACGGTTACATCCTTAATCATCATGCATCCTCATTGGTGTGGAGTGTGAATAAAATCATACTACAAAGAAGCAACAACTAGCCTATACACAAATTTGTGTGTGGCAGCATTTTTGACTGTTTTTGCTATACTAACGGTCAACCAAAAAAATAAAAATAAAAAAAATAACAAGAAACACAGTGTGTGTTCTCACAAGCAAACTTTGACAAAAATGTTATTCCTGATCTTAAGACAAGTTGTTTCTATTATCTAACCTTTCCAGTGATCATTATAACCAAACCCTATCATAATCAAAGAAATCCTCCCGCAACCTTGATCCTAACTTGAATTACAGTTTCAGCAGAAATTGCTAAAGTCAGAGCAGCCACATATGAAATTTATCACCAGAAGGAGTGGTGCATGTATAGGTTTCCATTAGCATTAGAAGAAATTATGTGGATAGATTTTAATGAGCATTTTACAAACCGAGAACTATGCCCCTGCTTCGGCAGTTTTGAATCATAGCAGGAACATATGTTATCAGGAGCAAACAAGTTTTTCTAAATGTAATTATTTTATACTACAAGACTGAGGCAAGCTACAAGCCACGCAATTTGCATCAGTCAAAGTAAGTTAGTGTCACAAACCAACATGTTTTTACTGAAAAAAAAAAAAAAAAAACAAAACACTACAAATAACATCTGTAGCAACTGGTAATTCTGTCTAATAATTCCAGTATATGAAGTTATGGAAAGAAATCACTTTTTATTTGTAAAAAAACAACATAAAATTATACGGTAATAACAATTAGTAGAGGTAATCACTCGCTATTATAATGCCTCCTTACTTGGTCGTGATAAAGTGACTGACAGAGGGACTGAAGGTGGCAGTAAAATCATGTTCATACAACTTCCTAAAACCTATCCCTGGTGAAGGCAAAATAGCATTTTTTTTTTCTTATCTTAACAAGTCACCCATAAATCATTGCACCCTCAGTAGTGTATCAACAGAAATGGAGAATCTTGGGTCCATACCCGTATCCAGTGGTTGGCCTTCCTCTCCACGGCATTGTTTGGATGCTCTGAGAACAAACCCCACAGACTCTGGAACAGCAGCCGTCTGCTCACAGCTACAGATAGGACAAAACAACACAACGCAACATAATTACACACAGAGTTTCATAAGAGTCATGAAAAATAATTCATTCAAATCAGAGCAGGTGTTGACAGGTTCATGGAATTTTGTATTGAGTAGGACAAAATTTTAAAAAAAAATTTAAAAAATGGTGATCTTGGTGGTTTGATGTCATTCCTCCCACAACACAGAACACAACCTACGTATTTTCTGCAAACCTGGTCCATTTACTGTTCTGGAAAGGGCGTTAAAGTAAAAGGTGTCCAGTGAAAGGTGCACTCACCATCAGCGGTGACGTAAGGGTTCCAGCAGAGCCGACCCAGGAACTGGCCCAGGAAGGGCAGCCTCGTCATGGCCTCTGTAGTGGAGCCCTAAGGAGAAGGCCAGAGACAGTCAGATACAGAAGAAAGTGAATTTAATACATATTTGTATTTAATTTAGAAAGGCCAAACACCTCTGAGTACACTAACTAGCTTGGAGTATACACTTAAACCTGCTCTGTGGAATTTTCCATTTGAAATTCATCTCCACCTTGCAGCAGTAAATTAAACACTGTTTGAAGAACACAACTGAGGGTTGCTTTCAACCTTCACGCCCAAAGAAAGGAGAATAAGAAACTTTTAGAGTCATGGAATTGTCTGATGAGGTAATTAGCCATGCTATAATTTCAATTATATATTTCCAGTACAAATTTATTGAATGTGGTTGACATGAAATGCGTCACTCAAGGTCAACTGCACACCAGTGCAGAAATGTCACCACAGACACCAGCTATTGCCATGTCCACAATAATGCAAAATACGGGGGTTATTATTATGTGAACTAATTTGGCATCAAAATGAATGTAACAAACGTCAGACTAAAGTATGACAGAGGTAGAGCCAATACAAAAAAATCATCATCATTTCACGTTATCACAGATGTTAAAACAGGTCTCAATGTGCCTCAGGCCCTTACTTAGCCTTAAAATTTAGCAAACCTGTGCCACAACACCTAGCATCATTAGACACACACAAGACCTAGTCCAGTAAATGTCTGAGGTGACCGAGTTTGATAACACACACATCCACAGGTGTACAGCATGTTGCTCATATATCACCTTGTTTCCCGTATTTTATTTCTTAGCCATACAATGTCACGCCACAACTCCCACCATGGTGGCAATAGTGAGAGATACACAGAACAGAGCACTGTGCAGTAAAGGGCTCTGGCTGAGAGTGCTATAACTGCAAGGGTTTTAGTATGTGTGTGTCTGTGTGTGTTTATCCAGCTCACAACAACAGACCATGTGATTCATTTCACCCCACAGCCAATTAAAAAATCCAGAAATGCTTCAAGCTAGGAGAGGATATTGCACGCACATTTCAGATTTTAAATAAGCATCAAACAAGACTTTCCATACATTTCAGAGTTGAAAACATTTAATTGCCCCAGATGTCCTGCATTTCTTAAGTGTTGCGATGAAGGCCTCTATATTTTTACTCTATATATGCAGGTGTGCAACATTGTTCATGTTCCACCATCATACTTTTCTGGGTTTATTATGTGAACACAGACCACATAACATTTTATATTATGATGACTTCAGTGACATACAGAAAACAGATAAAAGGCATTGATTAACTATGATCAGGTGATACTCTGAGGCGTAATAAATTTACAAGTTGCATGTCTGAACAACGTGCGCTCATGCATGTTTGTGAGTCCATCATGCATACGTGACTGTGTATTGACTCTTCAGCCCATAACAATACACCATATCCATCCGCTTCACCTCTGAGTTGCAAATTTCACAGCACAGTTTTGAGGCAGGAGAAGCCAACACCCAATCTAAATCTGACATATGCCAGGGTTAATTGAAGCAGCGTGCTGTGGCTGAAACAAAGATGAGTCTGACTGTTTCACTGCATGTACAGACAGTGTGAACAGCATTGTCGGGAGGGCAGGGTGTGATCGGCAGCCATGAAAACCTCTTACAAGACATAATGACCCCTTGAGCCAACGCCATCTGCTAAGAATTTGCTAATTAAAAAAGTGTTGAGTCTTCTTGGTAACTTTGTACTGTCCTATGAGTTTTAACTGTGAAAAGTAAATTGGATCAGAGGACTGAATAAATGATGGAGGCTGTGAAAGAGGGAGTAAATGAAAAAAGTAAGAGAAATAGGTTGTAAGGAGGGATGAAGGAAGGGAGAGAACAAAGGAAGAAATAAGAGAAAAGGGGAAAGGGGAAAGAAAGAAATTAGGTAAATTAGACCTTGTTATGCCAGTTTTCATAAACACTGAATTTAGGCACTTTTTACCAGAGACAATTATGGAGCAAATATACTGTGGTTAGAGATTGGTGTGGAGAAAAGGCTGCATAATATTTTCCATTTTTATCTCCTCATTTACTTCACTATTCTTGTTTTAACGGCATGCTGTAAGGGAAGGAACATTGTTAAGTGCCATATTAGTGCTATAAATACATTTTATCATTGTTTTCGTTATTATATCCACCAGGCATTTTTTGGTAATGTACAGTATTCCAACGGCGTACAACCGGCTAGAGACAGGCTAGGCTACGAGAAACTAACTTGACTTATACAAGTGGATGAGATCATCAATAATGGGAAGCAGAATGGTAATCGGCCAAGTAGAGTTTCTGTAAATGCCCTCCTCTATGTATCACTTCAACATGTTACCCCCACCCCCCACCAACACCATCTACCCGGTCTGGCGCACAACCCCAACACACAGCCTTCCTATCAATCTTACAACACATGGTAAAAACTGTGTGTGTATGTGTGTGTGTGCATGTGTGTGATGCAACTAAGAAAGAATGTTCATTTACAATGGCGACTCTACATCGCTTTGCGGCTATTGGAAAATGGCAATATAGGTCTTTAAAGGAATAGTTCACCCAAAGCACAGAAAGTTTCTGTGTGATATGGCGAGGTTTCCAGTCTGTTGCAATCTTCCCTGTCTCCTGGCACCCCAATGCAATGGGGCGAGGATGGTATTCCTTATACGATATGCTTCTAATTCATGCTCACTGAGGTGGATTGATACAGTTTGCCAGTTTCTGCAAAAAGATCTGTTGTTGTTCAGTTTTTCACACGTAAATTTTCAATGATTTGGGCTCCACAGAAGAATACCCAACCCCTTTGTATTGGGGTGCTGGGAGACAGGGAAGACCACAGCAAGCTGAAAACCTTACCAAATCACCCAGAGACTATCTGGATAGACAGACTACACTACAGGTAAGAAAGAAAATACAGAAAATATATTTTTGTATTTTGAGTACACTGTTCCTTTAAAGATGAGTCACTGCAGCAGAATATAATCATAATTGACCAGTGCCAAATCACAATCAAAGCCTTGTCTTCTCGACTGGGGAGAACTTTATAGATGGCCTTGCTTGTCCAAAGATGAAGAAAACAGTGAAGAGACAACTTTTTTCTTTGACATCACTGAGCTAAAATCAGAGAAGTAGCTATTCGAAATAATTAATAACAAAATGACTCTGCTGATTGTATAAATAAACTCGATTGAGGCTCCATAATCCATTGCATAATTCCCCACACACCCTGCATCCATCTTATATGAGTGCTGCGGGATTTTCCAATCAATTCGTCTGGGAAGAAAAGTAATGCTGTATCACTAGCAACTAGTCGTGGGAGAATGTACTCCACTCCACTGCTCAGCGGCAGAATCTAAACTCACTTTTGGAAATGTTCTGTTACTAATCCAGCAGGTACTGGTTTAGAGCAAGAAGGTTACAGTTCTGGTGTTTTTCATGAACATTTCTAAAGCAGTTACAATTCTAATTTCATATTTTCATTGCAGGGTTTGCCTCTTTATTCCACCTACCAGATGAATATCTGTATTTCTGACACAAAACACATTCTCGCACACCCCTGTGAGTTGGCCCCCCACTCTTTTCTGCCCATCATCATAAAAGGTGAAGAATGCACTGTTTATTTCTCAGTAGACCTTGATGAGAGAATGTATTGAGAAGGCTTGATCCCCCAGCTTAAAAAGTTAGATAATTAGATTGAATTTCTGTATATTAAAAAAAACAACAACATACAGCTGGCCCATAGTCCATTCTGTC
Source organism: Myripristis murdjan (assembly GCF_902150065.1). NCBI lineage: Eukaryota > Metazoa > Chordata > Actinopteri > Holocentriformes > Holocentridae > Myripristis > Myripristis murdjan. The sequence goes on from NC_043988.1 coordinate 22,615,959, forward strand.
TTTCAGCAATACTGGCCCAAAAACCTAAAGGCTACAATCATGAGCAGGGTAAAAAAAAATTAAGAAATAATGGTTTCCCTCTCACAGCAAGCCTGTTTCCCCCCAAAGTTCACTCATTCTAAAAACTGTGTAAAAACTGAGCCAAATCACTCATATGATTGGCCTGCCAGGGTCCTGTGAACAGTCTTCTCTGCCAGTTATATGAAAAATGCATGATTTTTCCAATCCATATGAGCAACCATATAAGAAATGGGGAATAAAGTGGGGTCACCAGCCAGTAAATAATTTGGAATTACAGCATGGGCCAGGTCTTCATCACTGTGTTTTGTCTGTGCACTGGCTGAGACTAGTGTGTCCCTCATTGTCCACCATAAGTATTGTGACATCAGCCAATCAAATTAAAGCAGCTTATTGCTATTTGGTGCTTTCTACACCATGTCTGTCTATGTTTCTGCTGTTAAGAAACACCTGCGTTACATGTCATTAGAGATGTGGCAACATATTTCTGGTGCTAAGCCTCCAAAACGAAAACATTAAGGCAAAGAGAAAGGTCATGGAATGACACAGGAGCCCCGTGATCCCAACTAAAATGTGAAACTCAAAAGCACAGTGTGTAAATAATGCATGATGCAGTTTTATGGCGGGTTACAAATATTTTTGGCTGGTAAGTTTTCTCAGTTTACCTGCCATTGGCAGACGAGCTAAGAAGTAAATTTTGGACCCTGCATGCAAGCAAGAAGGGCATTCCTGGAACTGAAACCTTTCAAGCACAAACTACTCTAAGGTTGCTAACCCAGTGTAAACCAAAAAATTAATATTAATGGGAATATTTTTCATCTTTGGGCTAAAACCACAAGAAAGTCGTTAAGTCATCAAAGGATCCAAAAAGTTGCCAAGAAGCAGGCTATCCTCAGCTGCTCTTTTATGAGCCCACTGCCAGTAAAACGGATTTCACTTCATTTAAGCTCTACCCCTGTCTTTCTCTCTCACTTTCTACCTCCTCCATCATCCTACACATTCTGACACATTTCGATGATGCAAACCCAAAATGGTACAAACGTACCGAGACGGAGAAAAGGAGATAAAAATGATTGGCACCACCAGTGTTCAATCTATTTGTCTATATTATAGACAGAGTTGCCAAGGTAGAGAAAAGGTAAAACAGAAGGAGAAACACTATGAGACTTATTATAACCACTGCCAAATTATTACAGTAAAACAAATGGACTGGGGAAAATAAATTAAAACCTGCATGAGCCCCATGCCCCTAAGTTGAACAAAACAAAGACCTCTTATGGGAGAAAGAGAGAGTATATTATGAGAGAGAAAAAAGTGAGAGAAAAATTGCTAAAAGAGAGAGAGAGTGAAGGCATCTGGACCAGAGCGAGAGGCGGTAGAAGGAGGCATGGGGATTTTAACACTGGGATCTCAGAGTCCCGCACCCCTCCTGTCCTCTGCCCCCTTCCCAAATTTGCTGGACTTGATATGGGGATACATTAGGTTAGCGCTGGAGGTCCCAATGCGGCTATTACCTGGCTAACTCAACATTGTAGCGCTGCCAACCAGACACACACACCGCTTCTGCACAGCACAGAGCAGCCTCTGTTATTCGGGCCCTACCGACGCTGGACTTACTGTTCATGCCCTGGCTCTGAGAGAGAGAGAGAGCGTGTGCGTGGTTGTGTGTGTGCACTAGGCTTGCTGGTGTTTGCTGTAGCTTAGTGCTTCATTAATCAGGGGGCCATTTGGCTGATCAGCCTAATTGATTAACTGGCCTAATTAGTTTGACTACGCAGGGTGTTTACAACCTGTAGACTGGGCCCTTTGGTGGATGTGAACCCTGTCAGGTCGTAAGAGCAACTTGGAGAGATGGAGATATTGCAGACGCAGAGCTATTCAAACCTGTCCAAAAACTGTCTTCAAAACAGTTCACAGTAGTTCAGAGGACTCAGAGCCTCTCTTTCATTTTATGAAAGGTAAGACTGTGAGGAGAGATACTTCATTTGAATCCGTTTTGTCCACTCACCATGTTGCTGATGTGTGTGAGGAGCAGCTGCAGGAAATCCCTCAGTCTACTGAGGTGTAGGCAGGTGTCCTTTTGGGTCTCTGGGCTGTCAGCCTGGCCCCAAGCCACCACTTTCCCCAGCCAGAACTGCATCTCCTGGACATCCAGCAGCGGCTCTGTCTGGGGCTCAATCAGTGGCTGAGACATGAGGCTCCAAGGATTTGTACTGGGTCCAGATGAATTTAGCTAGGAGCTAAGAGAGATCCGAGGTGTGAAAAACAACAACGAAGACAAAGCCACATTTCTACAAACTTAAACCATCAATGTGTCTCAAATATCTTGCATTTCCAATTACTCTATCCTTACTTTCTGTTTAATAAGCTAAATTGATCTGTAAACAACTATTTGTCAGACACTGACAGGTATGGTAAGTGTAGTCATGCACCATTAGCTTACCCAATAAGGAAACACTGGAAGCTATTTAGGCAATGATTATTTTAAGTGCCTAAGCTTTGGACACTATGTGATGCATGCATGTGTGGGCCAGTTAAGCCTCCAAATTCATAATCATTCTATTTTCTCAAGAAATGGATGTAGATTAAAGCAAAGTGGGTTAAGCTGGTTATGTTAAGCCCTTACTGCCACAATCTAATTATCTAACTTTTTAAGCTGGGGGATCAAGCCTTCTCAATACATTCTCTCATCAAGGTCTACTGAGAAATAAACAGTGCATTCTTCACCTTTTATGATGATGGGCAGAAAAGAGTGGGGGGCCAACTCACAGGGGTGTGCGAGAATGTGTTTTGTGTCTGCACACAGCCTGAGAATTTTGTGTGTGTATGTGTGTGTATTGGTTGTTTTTAGCCATAATGACAGGTCTGTGTGGGACACCACTGGGTTGTGTTTTACGATCACCTCGTTACAGACGACTTGTTTAATGTCTTGCCATCATCTCTGCTGGAAAGCCCCTATGGCTCGCCGATGTGAATATATAAATGCTCGTTTTAGAGGAGGGAAAAAAAACCCAACCAAATTAGGAACAAACGCCTCTTGTTGACTTGTGTTGGAGCTTGGTTTTCAGCACAGCAGAGGTGGGACAGAAATGCATGCTGAATACTAAAGAAGTACTCGCACACACTCTCTCTATCACACATGCAAATAAGTGCATGTGCACACATGCACATACAAGCAGAACTATATAAAAAAAAAAAAAAAACATGCACACAGGCACACTGCATCCACACACAACCACACACACACATATTTGCATGCGCACATGCACACTCTAGCTCAGGTGCTGGCCAAACACATTTCGGAGCAGGAACGAGATGTGACTGGTCAAATATTATCTTTGAAGATTTGTTAAACTAAGCTTGTGGACTTTGGGTCAAGGGGAGTTTGCCATTCCAATTATGAGATTGTTGACGTTATTTCAAAATAATCAAATCAGTTAAACATCACATGCTGCAAATCTACTGCCATACACTCCAGTATGTTGGATTCAATAAGGCCAATGTATACAGCCGTATATCAGCAATTATGACCGATGCTGATTTACAGAACAGTTTAATTAGTAAACACTACATGGTAAAATGTAAGGATGCAGCTCCTCATCATCCAATTGTGAAAACCAGTCATTTTCATTTTCAGGGGTTATTTTCCTCTCACTTGAAAAGGGAACACAGCCACTGCTATTACACACAGCCTGTGATACAAACCACAATTGAAGGAGTGTGAGAAGAGCCTCAGGTCTGATTATGCAAGAAGCACCTTCGCCAAACCCGTAATCCAACACTTTCCCCTTTCAACACGCACGTAACGTTACGCAGCGTGTGAAAAATGTTACTTGACCATTTCTGCGCCCAACACATTACATATTACTCGAGCAATTTGTTGATGTGTAATAACCAAACCACACCACAGGATGCCAGTATTCCCTGTTCTCTAGCTGCACACATGGTGACAAATAACCTCTCAATTAAATGCACTTGAACCAAATAATTTCAAGCTGCTGAGGTTGAATTCCCCTACTGTGTGTCGAAATCTTGTAAGACGGTGAGGAATGTAAACTTAGGAGGCGCAATTAGCCATGTTGTCACCTTTTCGTCGCCTTGTAAGAAGCTATTTGAGCTCTTAGCTCGTTAGCAACGGGCTTATAAAGTTGGTGCGGATGCGCACTACCTGTAAATACGACGTCCAGCCATCAAAGCAGATCTTCTACACAGCAGAGGCTTCACCACACCCCGTCCATCCTCAGAGATAGCTGTCTTTCTCTCCCGCGATGTAAACAAACTGAACTTCCCTCTTCCTCGGTACTTCCGCGTACAGAGGAATACTATTGGCTGTGAGCCGCTGGACACGCCTTCCCTGGCAGTGCCTGCTGGGAATCCAAGTCACGTGACGTGCAAGCGCGGCAGAGAGAGAGAGAGAGAGAGAGAGAGAGAGAGAGAGTATAATTTCTTTCCATGCAGTGATGCCCTGTATTCTCTGTCACACTGTGAAAATAAATGAATAAAATCAAATAAGCAGTCTCGCTCACAGTGTGTTTGTGTATTATTCATTAGAAATATAATCTGGACCCTGTGAATAATTTTGTCCAGTTTTTGCATGTTTTGAAACTCTTGCCATATTCTGAAGTCTATGTGAAATCTGTTTTCACTCACTCACTCTTAGCTGGCTGTATTTCCCAAAACATATTATTAAGTAAAACCTTGCAACTTTATTTTGGTGATTTTGGTGTCCTGGTCCTTCATTGGCTGATAAAAAGTTTGCAATCCTTGGTCTGCTGCACACCTTCCAAACTCATGGGATGAAATTTGAAGGGAACTGCCCAGCTATCAAGGTGAAAAAAAAAAATGCTGTTCCTATTAATTCCCGAAAAGTTTGCATGGTTTTAATCAGACATCCACCAACATACCAGTGTAACGTTACTTTCCCCAACTATGTCAATAGTGCTGTTTGTATATTTATGTATGCAGTAGCCTGTGTCTTGTCTGCACAATATGCAAGGCCCTCTAAGTTTTCTTCTGCACCAAGTGTGTTAATCTTTCATGCAAGCAGTTCTGATTTAAACATATTTTATTTTAATCAGTTTTTGGTTGGAAAGTGCATCATCCACTTAGCCTCCCAGAGGCAGCGTGGCACATTTGAGGGTTTGAGACATCTGTTAAGAGGGGGAAATAAAGATGGGAGGTGTGGAGAACTGAACAGAGCAAATCTGACAAATTCTTGTTGTGTTTGATGAACGTCTTGCGTCCTGGCTGACGCTCAGCGTCGCCTGTGTAAGCCACTGAATGGGAACCAGAGAAGTCAGGCTCAGCGCTCCAAACACCGAAAAGAAAAACACCCGTTTGCTGACTCTTAATTGGCACACATCCGCAAACCCTGCTTCACTCTTCACAGCTGAATTTGTTCTCACAGGGACCGAAGCATTTTGCCTCAGCGTCCTATTGAAGGCATCAGTGAGAATAATCTGGTTGTGACTTAAAGTTTACAGACCTTCTTCATCAAGTTCACAAAGTTTTGATTCTCTCCATGTTTATGTGGAGGGTGTGTCTATAGTAAATGTTTTTATTATATTCTGTTATATGACATGGGACTAATTATGAGTTACCTTTCTTTGATAGATTTAATGCTCTAAGGATGACAGATGAAAGTCCATAGAACTGACTGATATGTGGTGGCCACAGGGAGATAATGAGATCATTTTCTACAAAGATTTGATTATTCAAGTGTATTATCACTGTCAACAGCTCTTGCCTCAGGAACAATTTATCTCCATAAATACAGAGCTATTATGAGAGTTGAAAGTAATTGTTAAATTATAGATAATAAATTACATGTGAAGACAAAAAGCATCAGATAATGTTACTCCTCCAGTCTCCCCTAGTTATTTCTCTTTTCTTTTCTATAAATGATACAACTGATATTATAGGCCAGAGAACATGAGTTTTAATTGTATTACAGTAAGTCTGTGCTGGTTGTAAGAATTTATGCAAAACTAAGATTCAGATTTCTTTATCGATCGCACAGGGAGAAAATTTGTCACAGAAGCAAAATGAGCAATTGAAGTGAAGAAAATAAACATCCAATTTTTTATGATGATCAAATAATTACTGGAATTCTGAAGGATCAAAACATGAAAAGGCTGGCTTGTTGTTCTGAAACAGCAAAGGAATAAATTTAAACTGCATTTTAAGGTTGTAAAAAAACAAACAAATCTATCTATCTATCTATATCTATATTGATGTGTGTGTGTGTGTGTGTGTGTGTGTGTTTTAGAGTGAAACTACCAATAGGAGCTTAGCTACTAATTAAGTTGGCCTTGATTTTGAGATAAAGCTGTCATGTAGTCACTTAGAGGCTCACTGGAGGGGGTAGAGAATGCCTGCAACAATGACTGTGCTGTGCTTTGTGTGTGTGTGTGTGTGTGTGTGTGTGTGTGTGTGTGTGTGTGTGTGTCAGTGGGTGGGTGTGCATGCATGAATGTATACATAGAATAATGTGTGTCCACTTGGGTTTGAATACGTGCATCGACTACATATGTATATGTGTGCTGGTATGTGTGCATGTATACTTGTATTCACATCTGTGTGAGTGTGTGTGTGTGTGTGTGTGTGTGTGTGTGTGTGTGTGTGTGTGTATGTGTATGTGTTCTACATTTCAGGGGTGAGGGTCCAGAGCATGAAGCAGAGTGCATACCATGGACAGGAACTCAGGGGTCTTGAAGTGCGTCCCTCTGGAACCCAAAGCAAACTTTGAGGGGTTCCTGGCCTGCATGGCTCTCACTGACAAATCACTTAGAGGCTCCAGCCAGACCCAGCACTCCACTGCACCAGGAAAAGGTTGTTTAAATATACAAAATGTCATGTGCGTATGCATGCATGGTGCATGCATGAGAAAAAATGTATTCAGCCACAGTAAAGCATGGTTTGCGTGTTGTATACACAAGCATGCTTTCATCACTGTGCGTGTGCTACGCTCAGTCTAATATAAGAGCATGCTTCTTGTGCAAGTATCTGTGTGTGGTCAAAAATGTTGTTGGTGGTTCATACGCCTACCACTTATGAATATACAAGCATAAGCCATGGCATGTATGTGTGTATGCATGTGCGTTCCAGAAAGGCGGCGGTGGCAGTCTGTAAGACGGGGAATGTGTTTAAAGTGGTCTAATGGCTCCACAATAGACATCAGAGCTACTGTGGTGAGACAGTCAGGGACATGAGGCCCGTGTGTGTGTGTGTGTGTGTGTGTGTGTGTGTGTGTGTGTGTGCAGGTGTGTATGTGGATGGTTGTGTGTGAGCTTGCCCTATTTCCCTCGCATGGCATCTATATATCTATCTACACCTATATACCTATCTAAATCAAAGATAGATAGATAGATAGATAGATAGATAGATAGATAGATAGATAGATAGATAGATAGATAAACATTTTTACACATACATACACAGATACATTCAACTAAGTGAAAATTTCAACCAAAGATGCCACTGTTGCACTATTACAATACATAGAAAATATCTAGATGTCTTGTGCATATATTTTATAAAAATTTCCCTATAATTCAGCAGAACATATTTGGTATCTCTGGAAATTTGGGATCTCAACAAGTAATAATTTGATTATTTGAGATATCCTCAAGATTACGTAGATAATTTATGTCAATGAAAAGGCACTCCTATGAACTGTGCCATCAGTATCTCAGCATCACTGAATGTCATTAATAATCATTTTTTGAAATCTTTGAAAAGATGATTCAGCACTAAAGAACTAAAGTGCTTTCTCCCTTGAAATGCAGTTTATGGGAGAATTGAATAATCCCTCAACTGCAGTAACTTCCCTTTTTTCAGAAAACTGCAGAGTGACTAAATTGTCTTTTTTTTATCATAAGATTAAAGTAATCCCTTTATTGTTATATGTTGCTCTACAAACTACTGAGTATGAATGTGTGGGTACATGGAAAGTTTATATTCCTGACTTGAAGGTGAAGGTCATGCACCACAGATACACACACGCATGCACACACACATAAACATGCGTACACAAACACACATACACAGGAACCTTCTTAATTACAAATATTTGTAATCCAGAAATCTTCATCTGTTCCTGACACTGGATGAAAGTACGTCAATTTAACATATTTATGTTAGTGTCTCCATCAATAAATGTCCATTGAAAAAAGCAGTAGAACTCAGAAGGCACTGACCCAGGTTCACCATCAGCTCCACCCTAACTGCCCGCTTGGGCCAACATGTAGGTCAACCAGGGCTAGATCACTCCACATGTGTGTGTGCATGTGCATGTGTGAGTGCATGCATGCGTGTGCATATAAGCCTTGTAAAAACATCAGCATATGGGTTTGGAACAAGGTCTTTGGCAATACCCGAAAAAACGAGAGAGAAGGAAAGAAAAACCACGGCAAAAACTTGAGAGAGTGTGGTTTGATGCCCAAAGTGGAAACCCACACACTGATGTTTTTTTGTGTGTGCGTGTGTGTGTGTGAGAGTGTGTGCATTTGTCCTTGTGGCTGTGTATGTGTGTTTCTGTGCCTATGCTCATATGGTCACACATATGGATGCAGACAGAAATGTAGTATAAACCACGTGTGTTTTTACTGTACTGCTACTCTGTGATTATTACAGAGCCAAGAGAGGGGTTGTCACGCAGTGAGGCTGTGGCGTGTCTATATGTGTGTGTCTGCATGTGTGTGTGTGTGTGTGTGTGTGTGTGTGTGTGTGTGTGTGTGAATATGAGTGCGTAGGTGTGTCTGTCTGTCCTTGAGTGCACATTTGTACTTGCACATGCACATGGGTTTGTGTGTGCTCATCTGCATGTGCGTCAACATTTGTGTTTGTGTGTGTGTGCGCGCACTTGCATGCTCGGGGTGGAGGCCTGATCTGACATCACCAACTGTGCAACTGCACCAGCCTGCTGCTAAATTAGTGACATGATCTTAAACTGAAGTAGGACTTGGCAAACTGGTACTCAAACACATTTTGAAAAAATCAACAAACGAAGAACTTCTCATGGATACAGTGATTCAAAACCTTTGAAAACCTTTGTTCTTTGCTTCTCCCTCCCACAATTCATTCCCTGTCAAGCTCACTCAACCACTGCTGCTGTCTCCCTCTCTCTATCTCTCTCTTTGCATACTACAGGTCCATTAACCTAATATTTTTTCTCTGAACGTGGCCATGCTGTGTGTAACAACTGAGCAATGTGTGTGTGTGTGTGTGTGAGAGAGAGAGAGAGAGAGAGAGAGAGAGAGACATCAGTAGTAATTCTGAATATTACTATTTCAATTCATGTTACTTTTGAAACATGGTTTCTATCAAAGGTTTCTGGCCACTGGGTTAATGTGAAATGAAGCCAAAGAGATATGGAGAGAACAAGAGAAAGCTAAACTTGAGAGGCTTTGGAGTTTTACACTTAGGTTTCTATACTGTAATTCATTATCTGTGAAGTATGTAGTAACTGATGTTTTTTTTTTTTTTTTTGAAAAGGGTTTGACAAATTGGTGAGTCTCTCCTGAGTTTTGCTCAGCACATAGGGAAGCCTATAGTCTGGAAAAGTGGAGAAACACCAGGCAGAGATCTGCACTCTACTGGGTGCACTCTTCTAGTTGAGTCTGTTATTATATGAATCTGTAAAACTAAAGTTCAGTATTAGATTTTGGAATATGAAAACTTTATTAACTTGATATTACAGCATTTGTGAGAGCCATCCACACCCAAAAATATGTATTTCAGCTCTTTTACTGTACAAGTGCTGCTTTTTAGACAGGCTCAGGTGATAATCAATATAAACTGACACTCTCACCCTCTTTCTCATATCAGATCACACGATGTATTTTTAATAATCTTGTAGTTGCAGGTGCTCCATCTCGCTCCTGAGATCCAGCTTGTCTTGTCTCATTGAACCATTTATGACAATGTGAAGAACAGAGGATATCACTTCATGGCCAAACTGCAATGCTGGAAGTCATTAAGAGTTCTTTCAGCTAAAAATTATGAACCTAACCCTTACCCCAACCTTATCCCGTGCACTAAAAGTTTTATGCCTAACCCTAACCTTAAATAGATTTGGAAAAAAAGACATAGCTCATGATCATTGATTTCTGGAGTAGAGCTGGTTTTTGACCTTGTGGTTTGGCCAGCGAGTCGGGGCCGGGAGGAGAGCTCGGGTATCAGTCTCTGGAGTTTATCCCAGGCCCGCTGAGACCAGGAGCTGCACAGCTGCTGACAAATTAGTCGGTTCTGATCCAGACCAATCCTATTACCAGTTCTGGTCCAGACCAAAGCCATTACCGACCTGGCTCTGCTTCTATGGCCCTACATGACCTAACGCCTGTCTCACTGCCCCACACACCGACACTGCTCTGTTGGATAGCCTGGCCTGTGTGTGTGTGTGGTGTCTACTGTTGGATACTACAAAAGGAAAATATGACCTCTGCAATGAGCAGCATTAAGCTCTGTTAGCATGCCCCATTTCTTGCCCTCATCTCTCCTTTTCCTGTCTTTTATTATTCTTGCTTGCAGTGCTTGTTTTCCCAAAACTCAATCAACTGTACCGGTGCACAAAATCTACTTTTCCTCTTCTTCTTTTAATACACGTGCATGTACGTGCATGCCAATGTACACACACACACACACACACACACACACACAAAATATAGTTTTAAACTATTCATTCACTGTCACACAGTGAATGAATAGTGTGACTAACCTTTTAGTATCTGACAGAGACGCCATTCATACTTAGTTTTAGCATGTGATCTGATCACAAGTGGACAGCTCTGGGTTCAGGTGTTAAGTACAAGTACAAGTGTGAACCGTCACATTGACTGGAAGCACCACCTTGTCATTTTGAGGAAGGAAGGAGCATTTGATAGAGCAGATGGTTGGTGTGAAATTCAGATTTGGGAAGATAGTGACATATATACAAGTAGGATAAAAGTAAGAAAGGAAAGAAATTATTCTGAGGGCTGTGATCATAAATCTGATAATTTAGAGAGATAATGTCAGGTTTGAGCGCTGTCTTGGCTGTCTGTTTGTGATCAGATCACTCGAGATGAATGTTAACACAAAGTGTGAACAGGGCTTTATTAAATGACTGAGCAAATACTGACGGCCTTACACTCTGACTTCTGCCTTGCTCATATAAAGCTAATGGGCTTCAGATGAAGGGTGTTCTCTTTTGGTCCTCTTTACCTTTCTTTCTTTCATCCTGTCTTCCCCTTGCCAACAGTTTTTCCTTTCTTGTTCTCTTTAATCTTCTTTCATCTTCATGATTTTTTGTTCTTTCCAAGTTATCCAACAAAACTAGGACAATCAAAACAATGGAGGAGGGAAGAGAGCATTCAAATTAAAGGTGAGGAATGTGCTGTTAAAAAGGCTTCAGATCCATTTGGCCATAACTGTCAATCTTTTGCTATAAAGAAGGAAGGGGGGAAAGAGAGAAAGAGAGCTCTTTGTAGAGGAGAAAGGAAGAGCTGTCAGAGGTGTCTCTAGACAGCAGCCAGCCCTCTCTCATAAATGGATTTGTGTCCTCACACAAACTTTAAAAGGAGTGTTTCTCAGGCTTTCCTGTGTGTGTGCGTGCGTGCGTTTGTGGATCGGTGCCCAAAGAGTAGTTGCAGGGAAATTGATCCTGAAAAAAGAAAATAATTAGTTGATGATGTTGAATTAATTGCCTCTATAAGATATTCCATGTTGGCAGCGTGTCTCTCCATCGTTACTTGTGAACACTGAATGAGCCACTGTACTGTGGGCTGGCAGGCATCAGCCCACAAAGTCAGTTTTAGGTAGTGAGCAAAAATATTTTAAAAAAAGCTACGTCTCCTGAGGAACTGTCTACGGGGAAAACTGACATCAATGAACTGGCACCGATCGAGGCTGCCAGTCACTGTGTTGCATCGCTTTACCTCCGCTGCTAAAAGTTGTCAATGATCATGCCACAGAAACAGCAGCTCACAGCCAACACATGCACATTCTGTACCTGTGAGAGCAGAAATACTTCTCCATACCCTTGAGTTGAAGGAAAGATAAAGAAGTCATATTTTCATGCTACTCTGAATCTGTTAAAATGGTTTTATCCTATGATCACACCAGTATGACCTAAAGAAGATCCTGACCAGATTGAAACGCTGTCAAAAATGACTTAGCTGCAAATCAAACCAGTGTGCAGGATTTTTCTCTATGCCTTTAGGTATATGAAACATGAATTTGTCTGATGAGAAACTGAACTGGCACTGGTGTGGTCAGCCTGACGGTCTTTTGCTTGCGGAGGAAGGTTTGTTTATCACCAGCAAGCAAACCAGAGAGAGTTAATTAGGTAGCACAATAACAACACAACTCGATTTTTGTTTCTCATGACCTGATTCATTTAGGCCAATCAGAAAGCTCCCTCTGCATCGGTGAAACAACCATCAGCCTTTAATGAGAGCCAGTGATGTGGGGCACACCTCACAAACTGCAAGTGAGCATCAGCCAACGATGACGGCTGTTGGTGAGGGTCCTTGGCTGACCGTCAGCTGATCATTGGCTTTGTCAGAAGCCTAAAAAAACACAAAAACATTAGTTTCTTTTACACTTTTGTGGCTAGATACAAAAGATGTGTGCAAAATGTTTCCAAGAGGAACAGGTTTTACCTTGTATAACCTCTCTGCATCATCTACACGTAAAGAAAACTGTAGGACTGGACCAGAGGTAAGCTGTGTAGGAGTGAGTCAAGAAACTAAACTGTGATACAAACACACAACATCTATCCACATGCAAGTGCTGAATCACAAAAAGACACACTTGATCTTTATTGCAATGCCTGGGATTTTTTAAAGAGTGTTTCTTCATTGCTTAGAGGGGAAACAGAGGATAGGCTGAGAGAGGGAGAGCAGCTCTGTGACCAATCTGAAACAGCGCCGCATGCATAACTCTGACACACGCAAACACACACACACACACACACACATTTATTTGTACAACTGCATGTGTCTTTGTATGCGCATGTGTGTGTGTGTGTGCGTGTTACACAAGTTAATCAGATAGAGCTGCTGATTACAGAGGGTTTCATTTAACACAGTTGGCTGTTACAGGCCAATTACCCAGTAAGATCGGATCAACCAGTCGGGACTGCATTTGTAATCAGTCAGTAAGAAGATCGCACCCAATGAGACTCCAGTAGCCTTCACGTCTGACAGCTACCCTTTCACTGTACAGCTTTAAAAAAGTTTCATTGCAAATTACACCACCAATAATTTACATTTTAGCTCCAGAAAGTACATAATAAACAACATGACCCTCCCTAAACGAAGGCACAACACTGTGGAACGGCCTACCCAGTGTGATTTTCTTTGCCATCAATCTATGGTATTACATCATTACCGGCATTTGGGCTCTTGATTGATTGCTGCAATTAGGAAAAAATACAGTGATCATAAGAGGGAAAATACATCCCACTGAGTGATCACAGCACACCCACAAAAACTGTTTTTGTCCCATCCTCTTTAGCTGTATTCTGCTGGTATGGGTTTCATGCCACAGGAGGGAAAAGTTTGTGAGTGCATCACCACTGCACTGATTACCAGGACAGCCAGAAACTCCCATGAGTGGTTCGATACTAAAAACTAGTGCTTTCAAATTATGATGGATTTTTTTTTGCCTGGACTCCGAACTGAGTCGCATTAGTTGCACATAACAGCAAAAATATGGACACAATTTACAGTGTCGCAAACGCAATAATCAGCGGGACTGTGATGGGCCCCTTTGGACTGATTTTGACCGGAAAAAGCCAGGGAGGAGGCCCCCAACACAACTTTGTCCTTGTCCCTCATCCACCGTCCAAGTTCAACAGCCTGATACAGGATCTGCGTCTCGGTTTTTACTCTCACACACCGTATCGCACAGGCACACACATGCACACATGCGCACTCAAACATAAATGCATACACATTCACATGGTACTGCACACATACACACACACACACACACACACACACACCTGCTTTCTATTAGTCCAGTAGATTGCAGGGAAATTGTGTGGGAGTGTTAAACACACACACATCCATCTATCTACCCCTCTGTCCATGATAATTACACACTTCCTGCTCTAAAATCCTTCCCTGACAGCATCCACTCCAATGATGGCTCTGTGTGTGTTTGAGTGTGTGTGTGTGTGTGTGTGTGTGTGAATGTGTGGATCGGTGAGTTGGTTTGTGCAATCATGAGTGTGCATTGGCTTGTCAGTAGCGACACTGATACACTGCATATTGCAAGTAACTGCGCTATACGGCACGCATTACGATATGAGAGAAAACAACTCACAGCACTCCTGCTTGTTTGAACTGTCTCAGATGTTCTGTGTGTCTGTGTGTGTGTGTGTGTGAGAGAGAGAGAGAGCGAGTGAGAGAGAGAGAGAATGTGTGTGTCTGTGTGTGTGTCAGCGTAATAATATTTCAAGACCCAGCTTTGAGAAAAGTTAAACCTAATTGTTGATGACTTCTGACTTGAAAGGCCATAAAATTAATGATGCATCCAGTAATAGTGAACTGATAACAAGATACAGACTCCACTGTAATCATTTCACTGTCTTCTCTCTCTCTCTCTCTCTCTCTCTCTCTCTCTCTTTCTTCCTCTCTTGGGATATTCATGTAAAATGTAATTAAGTCAGTAAATACGGACCTGAAAGAGCATTTTAAAGAGCTGCGGTGAGACAGTGATGGCCAGCGCCGGTGAATCCAAGTGATAATTCATTTTTACCATCTGCACCGTGCGCATGTGTGTCTGCTAATACTATATGTGCATGTGTTCATTTACGAGTGTGTTGTCTCTACGCATTCACATCTGTGTGCGTGTGCATGTGTGCAGTGTGTATGTATATGTGTGTGAGCCACCCTCTGGGGTCCTCAGGGCTCTCCTCCAACCCTGTTCCTCATTAGGCATCTGTCATGGTGCCAGAATCAATAAGCACAGATGGAAGAAGAAAAAAAATATCACCCTCCTCTCCTCTCCTCTCCTCTCGTCTCCTCTCTTTGTGAATGGGTAGATCATTAGCAAAATTCCAAAGTATTTACCATCATCATCAAGGAGAGACCCTTCTCTTCCTCACTGTGCTCTGGTCCTACATTCATTTGTGGCATCAGTTTGAAGACCGGCATTTTATGAACGTCCCCCTTGAGCAAGAACGAAACAGAGAGATGTGTGAAATCATATATTCTCCAGGTTTGTTTGGATCTGCGGAATCAAGCCTTTGCTCTGTACTCACAGACCCAGACACAGATGAAAATATTTAGCTGTTAGTTTCTCTTTCTCTCTAGCGCTCTCCCTCTCTGCCCCCCTTTGCCTCATCTGTTTCCATACATTGTTGCATGTTTTCAGGCAAATATAAACAGCATAGCTTAAACAAAGATGTGGGTGGTGTGTGAATGCGTGTGTGTGTGTGTGTGTGAGAGAGAGAGAGAGAGAGAGAGAGTGCGTGTGTGAGCATGTATCTTCATGCACATGTGTGTGTCGGTGACTGTGAGTCTGTGTGTGTGCATGCCACCGGGACTACATTAAACAAAAGAAAGAAAAGAAGACAGCATCCAGCCTCGGTTTGTCATCCTCAGTGTAAACGGCCGTAGATCATGCTAACATCTAACATGTGCTGGACCCAATCAGAGCAGTCACACAGCCATATCGAGGCAGCAGCTGAAAACAAAAGAGTGGAAAGAGTAGTAGAGCAGAGGGGAAAGAGAGAGAGAGAGAGAGTAAGAAAGTGAAAGAGGAAAAGAGAGGCACGGTGGAAGCAGAGTGAAAGTGAAGCAGAGAAGTTACGGGCAGGATAAATGCTTCCAGTATTAGCGGAAGAGGAGAGATTATGACATGGCTTGGCGAGCCTCCATCGCAGTCTTCTGTAGTGCAAAGAAAGACTGGGTGGGTTTTCCACCTCCACAGAATAAATGATGCGAGGGGAAATGGGAGTAAACAACATCAGTCATTATAATCACTCTCATACGGCTACTCCCATCCACCATCAGCCACCCCCCACTCTCTTCCTCCCTCCATTTTCCATCTGCCCTTACTCCCCGTCTTTTTTCTGCCCCTTCTCTATGACTCAATTCACAGTCGCCTGTCCTTCCAGCTTCATGCTTTCTCTCTCTCTCTCTCTGTCCCTCGGTGACCAAGTATATTTCCTCTGTTTTGACTAAACCCTGCACGGACGCTGCTGATTTAATTGACCTAGTTGTATCAGGCTTTAGATCCCCAAGTCTGAGTCGGGTGGTCTCAATCCGTACCGTATGGCAGAAATGTGAGACTGTGAAAGTTGGAGACAAAGGCTTCTACAAATGATCGAACATCGGCATTTCGTTTAGAGTGTTGTCTGAATGCAGCCCCGGCAGCCAAAAGTAATAATAATCTTGGCAAATATCTTGAGCTTTTATTGCAGACTATGGGAGAGATACAATCTTTGGCTCTGTAGGTGAACCGCTCTTGCAGCAGAAGCCTTTGAACCTCGCTGAACGCAGAGTGAATCATGTCAGCTGTTTCTAAGAACTGGAAATGGTTCCCTCTCTGACTTGGACCTCCACACTGTCTGCTCGCTCTTTCTCCCTCTGTATCTCTCTCCCTCTCTCTCTCTCTCTCTCTCTCTCTCCCTCTCTCTCTCTCCTTCTCTCTTTCTCTCCCTCTCTCTCTCTCTCTCTGTCCCTCCCCCGTCTGTCTCTAACTTGCACGCTCTCTCTCTGTCTCTCTCAGTCTATTGTTAGATTCCTGGAAAGCCGAGAGTGTGTAAGAAAATGTACTTGTCAACAGCTTTTGGATCTGTGTCTGCACTGACACTCATGAATTTTACACACACACACATATTCATGCATGCATAAAAGAATGCATACATTTACTGTAACAAAAAAAGGACATAATATTATATTGGCCTAGAGAGGGAGGACTGCCTTGGCGTCATGATGAACACAGTTTGGAATACAATCATGAGCAGACACCTATCATGCAAAATGTCAGAAGTCAGGATCCAGCCAAGAAAAAAAAAAACCCTCTTCCTGTACAAAATTTGTCTTTACACTTACAAAATATACATGCACGCATACACACACGCATGCATGCACGCCCACACACACATCAGCTCATAAGTGCTGGTGTGTGCTTGACAATGTGTAAAAATAGCTGAAGCATTAGTAGAAACACAAGGGGTTGATGTACTTGAAGAAATATTGAACGTAGTAGTAGCAGAAGGGGTTTAAGCACTCGATGTAGTACTAAATGTAGTAGTTGAAGTGGTTAAAATACAAGGCAGGCAGGCAGATACACACAACAAAACACATACTGACATACAGTGATGGGCTCGCTCTTTCAACACTAACACACACACACACACACACACACACACACACACACGCACACACACATACACACAGATACATCTCAA
This sequence comes from Myripristis murdjan, assembly GCF_902150065.1. Taxonomy (NCBI): domain Eukaryota; kingdom Metazoa; phylum Chordata; class Actinopteri; order Holocentriformes; family Holocentridae; genus Myripristis; species Myripristis murdjan. The sequence continues at coordinate 22,633,384 of NC_043988.1, forward strand.
TCTGCATCCTGACACTGAGGGTCATTGCTCTCTCTTGTATGTCCATGTGACTCAGCTGATCAAATACCACGCATATTTCTCACATGTCATTCTCAGGGTCATTTTCTTATTATCCACTGCAGCCTGCTGTGCTGCAGTGAAACACTGGCCTTATGTAAGTTTGTCCATTTGGGACTTGGACCCCACATTCTCCTGGACCGATCCTGTAGGCCAACTGCTCTCCCTCTGTGGGAGCTGAACAGAAAGCCAAGTCAAACAGGTCCCTGGGTGGGACCTGTTTGGGACACCAAAAGTAGAATCCGCCAAAAACCTCCCATCTTGAAACCCTGTGGCTGCCTAATGCTGCTGACCCAAAATGGGGTAGAATAGAGCAGAATAGAGCTGTGGTTCTCAAACTAGGATCCAGTCACGAACAAGAGTCCTTGAGAGGTGTGGTCCCCAGCAAGAGGAAGATTAGATTAATTAGTTAGTTCAACTAAATACACTTTTGTTGATCTTCCCTCTTGACAACAGAAACATCAAAATCCTCTAAAACAGGGTGTGTGGTCTATTTTGCATATATTTTTGCGGTCCTTGACGTGACAAAGTTTGAAACCCCTGGAATATTATTTCTGATGTGGTGTTTTAAAGGCCTGTATGAACAAGACAGATCTTGAGCTCAAAGAGTAATCATAAAGTGAGTAAGTGAGTGACATACTGAAGTGATGAAATACCTGCCTTACATGTCTTTTAATGAGAAAAAACACCCCTGACACTGTGTGACACTGTTGCTCCTGTGTACTGGGAAGCAAAAACTAGTTTTAAAAAGTACACTGCAGTTCTCTGTTTATGCCTGTAATGCAAACTCATTGTAGGACCATGCAGGGCCAAGTCAGTATTCATTTGCTCCACAGAAATTCATCCCAAACCCAACCCATCCTGTGCCTGACTCATCTCCATTTGTTTCACATCAAATCGGACACTTGATGGGTTGAGAACGGCTCATGTCATGCAAGGAGACCAGGAAATGGAACTGCAACTGTTGTGTAAAATATTGCTGTCATTCAAGACAAGCTTTTGGAAACCAGTGGTGGCTTTGAAGTCAGTCTGGCTTGTACATACACACGTTGTTGTAGACACACATCCACTCACTCACACACGCGCACGCACGCATAAAATGCACGCGCGCGCACACACAAACACACAGAGTTCTGAAGTTGAATGGTTTTCAAGGTGTCTGTGAGGCCTCAGAGGTAAAACTCCATTCGTTTGGATCTGGAGTCGTATCAACACGCCATCTGATGCTTCCTGCAGATTTATCCTTTTACTCCGTTCTTATAAAGAATGTGTAAATCTGGCCTGGATCTGGCAGAGTGTATGTGTATTTGAGTAAGTGTGTGTGTGTGTGTGTGTGTGTGTCCCATGCAGTCATGTCAACAGAGCAATCATTCATGTGGAGGAGTGTATACACTTAGAGGGTTTAGCTCTGCCGGCAGGTGATGATGGACAAGCCTTTCAGGGAACGAATGAGGGATGGATGGAAAGAAGGAGGGAGGGAGACAGAGGGAAGGAAAAGAAGGACTGGAATCAAGTATTCCCTGTGTTGCAAACATAGGTTTTTACATAAGAAAGAAAGCAAGAAAGAAAGAAAGAAAGAAAGAAAGAAAGGAAAATTGGTAAAGACAGAATGAACAAGCCTGGTTTCATAGTACTTTTCTCCTCTATTGTCACTCAGTCTGGGCAGACAGCCACGGCTGAACAGTCCATTACTCTAAGAGTGAAGGAACTTCTTAATTGCCTTTCCTCTCTTCCTCTCTTCATCTTCCATCCCCCCACCCCTCCTTCCCTCATCCCTCCTTCAGTTGGCTGAGAGGACAGGTACAGGAAACACTCATTCATTAACAACCTGGAGCTCGTTAGCTGAACGAAGCACTCCTCACAATATGTGCAGTTCCACCTCTCAGGGCAAGTGTGTGTGTGCGTGTGTGTGTGTGTGTGTGTTTGTCAGGAGGGTAAAGGTGAGGGGGGGCTAAAGGGTATGTGGCAGTGCTGGGGCTGGTGTGGTGGGTTGGGGCGGGGGTGGCTGTTAGTTTGGTGACCCAGGGTCCCAGAGCAGATGAGGGGAGTCCTGGTGAGAGAGACCTTAACAACATTAGAACTCAATGAACCATGTCACCTAGAAACAACCATCCGGTGGTCACAGATATATTTCACTTTCCAGCTATTTCTGCACACACTAACATCCACTCTAAGACAAGGAGAATGCTCACAGATGAACTGGCGATGGCTGCGTCTTCACCATGGCAGATTTTAATGCAGGAGCTGTGCAAAACTTGCATTTTCTCGACAACTGTAGAGACTTATTTTGCACTTAAGACTAGTACAGTCTATCCATCCTGAAAGTTGATTCTGAGTTGAACAGTGACACTGACACAACTGTACTGGTAATGAGTTTCTCTGAGAACTATTTCCTGCCAAAGGATACCGCCAACCTGTATCCAAACTGTCTAAGTCTAAATTATGCTCATTGGAAGTGGAAAGATAGAGTTTGCTGATGTTCTTTGACAGAAAACAGTCCCTAACTACATGCCCCGGCCCCGTGGGCTGTGGAATTTTCATGCATCTGTGCCACTGTTTTTATAAAGAGTTTTATTTTTTTTGGTGTAGTTCTTCCACATGTAAATTGTTGACAGTTTGAGCTCCACAAATATCTACCCTTCCAGCCCCATTGTACTCGGGCACCAAACCATGCCGGGTCACACAGAGCAGAACTGGATGGATAGATTGCACCACTGGTATGTGGCAAAAAAGTCTTTTTTGTGTGTTTTGGGCTAAGTATTCCTTTAACACAACCAGTAGCATACTAAACATCTCCTCTCTCCTCATCACTCTGAGATTTTTGGATATAACAAGATCCATGACTTCTCCAAGTGCCAGCACTACATTTCAGTTTGAGAGCTTTTGTAAAAGGGACAGTAAAATCTCAAGCACTTATGCTCTGCACAAGCAACAGCTGAATTCAGTTAAAAAAAAAAAAAAAACTGCTCTGTGTTCTCGTTGAGTACCTATACACACTAAAAACTTCAACTTGGGTTAGAAAAGTTCAAAACATGACACACACCACCCTGTCACCCAGCTCTCCAACACACCCTGTCATTTGTAAGATGTCAGCCTGCCTTTCTGCGCTGGTTGGACGGCATGCAGCAGCTTAAGACTTTATTGGCCTTAAAAGATAATGACATGCTTAGCAGTGCCTGGCTCTGACCACTGATCCAGGGTCAGCGAGTTTCTCCTTCTGCTTGGGATTGTTGTTTCAAAAAACTGACCTTCCATCTGCAGGTCAACAGTGAGGAAATCGTGGCAACTGCAAATCTGTGAAACCAAGGATTTGATATTAATCAGCATGGTAGGAAAGTGATGCAATAAGAGCCAAGTGGGTTTATTCCTACTCTGATGAAAATACACAAGTGGTGAGCCCTCTGTATAGTAGTGGTGAGGGTCCACACCTTCCCCTCTCATGAACATAACCCCGGAGTATGAGAATAAATAGCTGCCACCCATGCAGTTGACAGGGCAGCCTCTCTCTCTCCCTCACCATCGCTGCTACAAGCTCAAGGCCACATGCCCTTTTTCATTACTCTGAACAGGCCAGCTGTATTGTAACTACAACCAATTTCCTTGCAGTCTATAAAGCTGTCAATCAAAATCATACGGAACAGAGAGTGGAGGTGGGGGGTGAAGGGGCGGAGCTGGCAGGGCTGTGGGGCTCGAGACCAGATGTCAGAGCTCCACTGCAGGACAGGACAGAGGCGGGGAGAGAGAAGTGCATGGCTACCTGTGGCTATTCTTAATAGAGAATACCAGAAATGTTTTGACTTGACTGGAAATTTGTCATCAACACTGTGAAATAGTACGGAAGTGATGCTGTATAATGGAGTGCTATGGAAGGTGTGTATGATATAGAAGGTGACATTTTTTATTGGGAGCTACTAGGTGTGTGACATTTCATTCTTTACATTGATGCATCAGTTATAAATTATGCCATAAATAACTAAAAATGCACCTAATGAATGATTCTGACTTCAGCCTGAATCACCATAAAAACACTTCGAATTCTAGTGAAAGGCCTAAAATTATTGGGATCTAACAGCATACTATGAATTGCATTTTTTTTTTTTATGTCCATAACATCATCTTGTAAAATATGGAATGTTTAAATGATGGTGGTGTGTGATATTTTCACATTTCGGGATAGTGTTACGTAACTGCAAATGTTTTTGTGGATTTAAAACTTTGGCTGTGAGCAATGAATTGAATCATTTAATCAAGTGGTTGTTTACAAACTCGCAACACATGAATCTTTCCCAAAATGAAAAATGTATTTTTTTTTTTTTAACCAAGTAGTGAGTCATGAATCAAACTGAAGCCAAAGACACACACACACACACAAGAGCTACACAATAAACCAGCGCTGAAACCATGAATCCACAGTCAGACCGAGGCAATTCCTTTAAGATTCCATTTATTAAAGTTATAAACAAAGAGACAAATAAGTTATAATATTTTTATTTGTTAGAATTCTATCAGTGTTTGAACATTAATATTTAGAGAGCTAGTACAATTTTCTACTTTCATGGCTAGCCTTTGACAAACCCATAGAAACAGCTGTCTGACTTCTCTCTCCTAGGATCGGAAGATAATACTGAAGGGAGGTGTCCATGTCGTCTCAGAAGACAGTTAGCAATGAAAGTGTGCACCTTAAGGTTTTTTTTTTCCTGTTATGGTATATCATTACATATAAACTCTTTAAAAATATACTTCTGTCAAATACCTTGACAACTACTATGTACACTACAAAAATAAATTTTCATATAAATAAATTATATGGCATACATTTATCTTTGTAACTGAAAACAGCATACATCCACGCCAACCAAGGCCAAAATGGCAGTCTGGGAGAACCATTGATTATTTTTTTTCCTTTTAAAATCCTCTAAGAGCTATGATGAGACTTGTAGTGTAAAATGTTATATACTCTTTTTTCCTATTTAACATTAGTAAGCACTTTATACAGATCAAACTCCATTAATGTAAAAACATTAAACTGTAATAGTGTTTTTTTTTCAATAGACATAAAAATCCCTGCATTTGTTATCCACTGGCATCACGACCAATAATGAAAGAAACAAACAAAAAAAAAAACAACAACACATCTTATATTACAAAAATATAAATATCGCAAATTGAACGTTGAAAACAAAAACAAACAAAAACATTTAAAAATGAATAAAATAGTTGCCAGCCACAATTCTCTCCTTTACTGCCAATGTGACATCAGGAGAAAACAAAACAAAAACAAACCAAATAACCTATTTCATGCAAGCAGCTGATGTTAACATGGTTGATGGGGGGGTGGGGAGGGGTTGCAAAGGCTTATGGGACTGAGGAAGATGAGATGGTTAAGAGCTACACAGGAAGTGAGAGTGTAAAGGGGGAGGTGTTGGTGATGGTGGTGGTGGGGGGGTATTGTGGAGGAATCTGCTCTGGAGCTGAGGATAGTGTTTCTTTGAGGGTGGGGGGTTAGTTTGAAGTGATGGATACACACACACACACATACACACGCATGCATGCATACACCTAGAAACACATGCAGACACAAACTGGGCCGTGGTAGAGAGGGAGGGGGGCGGCGGCATACACTTTGACCCCTGAGGCTCTGGGCTTTGCCATTTGGCAGTTGCGGGGGGACGTCCAATTAGTGTCATGGCATTACGTGGTGGATTTTTATGGGCTGAGGTCAGTGGGGACGGCTGGGGCCAAATTGGGGCCAGTTGTCTTTGCCGTCACTAAAGGAAGGCTGAGACAGAGTAAAAGGATGGACGTACACACGCACACACACACACAAATGTTTAAACACACATGTACATAGATATAGAGCGCATTATCAGGCCATATAGGGCTTAGCCCTTAGCAGGCTGCATGGTCTAGCTTATTGCTTGGACAGAAATTAAGAGCTACTTTAGGAGAGATATTCCTGTGAATGGACGTTCGAATGCAGTCAAGTGCCAAGTTGCGTTGGGTCTTACAGTATTCTGAGCTTTAGCTTATCCACTAGACACAGCCACTTCGGGTACAAAGAGTCAGTGCCCCATTTTGACCCTGGTCCAGAATCAGTAATGTCAACAAACCCGTAATGGCAGGGTTTGTTTTAGAGGTGGGATCACTGATCCCATGTCAGTATACAACATAAAACCTGTTTTGAAAGAGCCTGCTAGGGTTAAACAATACATTGCCTCTTACAGTAAAATACAACCAGAAAACAACAGACAGTGATACAAAGCTGAGAGCAGAGAACAGGTTCTGATGCAGAGGCCACAACTAAAATAAACATAAAAAACAAAACAAAACAAAACAACAGCTTTTAAATTTTCTTCATATCTGCTTGTCTTAAATAGCACGCATAGCGTGTGTCAAGTTAAACAGTAATTGTTTCATAACTACCACAGGTTTGTGATAAAAATTAATAGTTTAACATGCGTACCTTTGTACAATAATACACACCCGCACCCACCCACCCACCTACACACACAGACTCAAACACACACACGCACACACGCACGCACACACACACACACACACACACACACACACATAAGAGCCCTGTTTGATAATTCTAACAATTTCCCTCATGTTTTAAATGAGCGTAAATGTTAGTCTATTTTGAAGATGTATCTGATGGATAAGCCAGAAAGAGCTGAATCTGTTTCACATCATATAGTCCTAAACACACACACACACACACACACACACACACACACACACACACACACACGCACACACGCACACACAAAGACACCAATGTACATAGATCAACTCACACACTTCTTTTGTTTAAAAGAGACATTTGCATAGAGTTATAAATGTATATCATTTCAAAATAGTTCAAGCAGCAACAATGAATGCTGACAGGTATTTTTGTCTAGATGAAGCTTCCTCATGGCACAGATCCACAGATGAGTGAACAGTAATCAGAGATCTATCTCTTTCTCTCTCTCAGTCTCATACACACACTCACACACATTTACACAGTCCACACACACACGCAAAAATACCATGTAAAATGGCAGCCCCAGTCTGTTAACGAGTGGAGTTGTACAGCTCCTAAAATTATAGCTACTTTTTGTTCATATTTACACATGTGTACATCTTTTAAATATTGATAGATATTTCTAAGACAATAGTCCACTGTGTTACAGTAAGAATGAGCACCATGACGGCAACACTGGGGAATGTCTTGCTGCCTAGGGCCAGGGGCTAGCTGTGCTGGGCCGGACAGAGCCGGGCTGGGCTACGCTGGTCCGGGTCGACTCGGGCCGGGCCGGGCCAGGTCAGCTGCTTAGAAATACGGAGGAGTCCATCTTTGGCCGTTGTGCTTCTGCTCTTTACAACTGGAAACAACAAGACAGAGACATGGAATCATATGGATATGGACTAAAATACAGACACACCGATTTACTTTGATGTTTATTTTGGTATGTTTTTCAAGTTTGATTTTCATGTTTACTTTGTCTATTAATAGACCTTTAATTCATGAGTCACTCTCTTATAAAATAATTCTTTCTTTTCTTCTTTCTTCTTTACTGCCCAGGTACTGAGGCTTCTTTGGAGGAACTGATTTTGTCATCTTGACAATTATGGTCAATTATGGCTGGTAATATGAGGCTGCCTATAATTTTGTATATTTTGATATGCATAATGTGACCTTCTAGAATTATGTGGTTATCTTGTGATACTTAAGATGGTACAACATAATTTTATAGACACTAATTTTAAGCTTTTGTTGTGTTGTGGCTTATGCCATACTGGGCATAGCGGACAACTACCACCCAGCATAAATATGGCTTCTCTCCATTGTTACCTGGTGAAAGTCTAAGGAACAAAATGCTGTTACCAGTAAAGTTTTATGGCAAATAAGAGGACATATGCACGAGTGTGTCTCGCTCTTTCAGCCTTTTGCATCTTTTCTCCTACACACCTGTCCACAAGACTGCATCACTGTGCATAAGCTTTTCAAAGTTTTGTCTGAGTTCATCCACAATGATCAGCTGAAGCCAGTAACCCTGTGGACCAACGTATGACAGCTCACCTCAGCTAGCCCGTCTGCCACAGTTGCTCTCAGCTGCCTCAAACTCCATATCCTGAAGCTCCATGGCATCCATCTTGGCTCCTCTGGGCCCTGTGTGGGTTTCCAGTGGAACGTGAGGGTCCTGGAAGTCAGACTCCGGCTCTGCCCCCGAGGACTCTGCCCCTGCGGGTTGGTAACTGTCCGCTGCTGTGTATCCCGCATAAGAAGAAGCAGGGGGGCTCTGGTTGGACAAGGGGGCTGGGTGGACGGCGACAGTAACCGAGGCTGACGCTGTTACCGTGGTGATGGGTTGGCAGTAAGGGGCAGGGTTGGAGTGGTGCGGGAGATGGTGATTGGGCCGTGGGTTGTGGGAGGAGCGGGCCCTGTGGCCTGCTGAGTGTTCTCTATGGCCGGAGCCATGCGAGCTGTAATGGCCCCCAGCCTCAGTAGCAGTTTCAAAAGCGTCCATGCGCGGATGGGCTGGGGGCGGGGACTGCTGGTGCAGCTGGCTCTTGGGGTTCCTGCTGTTGTAGCGGTGAGTAGCCCCGGGCTGGGGCCCAGAATCACAACCCTGAGAGGGGACAGACTGTATAAGGGCAAAACAGAGAGAGATGGATGGGTAGAAAAAGAGGAGGAGGGTGTGAGTAACTGAGAATACAATATAACACCTGAAGGTGATAAAATGGAAAAACAGAAACAGACAATGTTGTGCAAACAGAGTTTATTCTCTTACCGAGGACACAGTATAGGCTGGAGGGTAAGGCTGCCTGGTGCGCCTGCTCCCTGTTCCTGCCCTCCTTTCTTCCTCTGTCCTGGCTGTTCTGCCCCTGCTGGTCTGGAGGTGGTACTGCTGATCCTCCACTCTAGCTCGCCCCCTAGCTGAGGAGAGGTTGTAGTTCTGAAGCTCCTGGCTGATGCCAGACACTGTAGTGTTGGAGCTGTACTCTGAGTCTGAGGAATCAGAAGCAGCACCCGAGGTGGTGGTGTGGCGAGGACGGACTGAGAAGTGGACCACATGAGGAGGGGCCTCCGGGGACGGGGTGGGTAAGCGGCTACGACCATCTACTGGAGAGACCTGAGGGGTGAGAGAGGGATTAAAGAGGTCAGAAAGCAGCAGCAAGGGAGCGATAATATTCCACTCTTCAATGTGCTACAAAAGTAAACAGAGGTGGCAAACCTTCAATCATATATTGTCAATTTTGTGGGCTCAAATTGAAGACATTCATTGAATTCTCTATTGCAACTGTGTTTATTTTGTTGTGATCCTACCTCTGGATAGGGTCCAAAGTATGACAGTAATACTGGAAGAAGGACCAATCCATTCAGTACTCCAAGAACTGTTAGGATGGCCAACACTGCAAAGAAATACCTGCAAAGCAATGCACACAAACACACAGTCATTCTCGAGATGCAGAATAAAGAGTTTTCTCAGGGATAATTTAAGTTTATGCAACACGTGAGAAAAAAACCCACTGCACAGACAACACTGAAGACTTTTCTTCACACTTCCTTCCTCACAACATCAAAACATATACTGAACAAATGAGATGTGGCAAATAAGACCAGTTCACAAACGTAGAGAGCCCAAATCAACACAGACAGACAACAGAGACAGAGATGATGAAGAAACAAAGAAAATACCTGTGCAAACCACAGGGCTGAAGCACAGAGGCTTTAGACGTGGGGAGACATGTGCAAGATCAACCATTACACATGCCTGAAATAATACTTCCACAAAGACACCCAGCCACTCCCCACACACACACACACACACACACATACACACACACACACACACAAACCCCCCACAGACAGGCAGGCATGCACTGCGGTTTTTAGGAGCAAAACAGAAATGTACCTTGTGTGTTTCTAAGTCCTGCCAAAGAGGGTTAGTCTTTAAGAAGCCGCAGAGAGAAAAGAAAGGGGAAGCATAATTAGCCAGAGCTGGTTAATTCAGAGAAGGGAGGGGGGGGGGGGGTGAGGTGGGAGGGTGGGGTGGGGGCGTAGGAGGTGGGGGGGGGGTTCTCTCTTGGGTGTGTGGTGTATAAGCAAACATAGAGAAAACAAAGCAGTAAGGAATGTGGAGGAGGGGGGGTGGTGGAGGGAAAAGGGGGGATGAGAGGAGTGTGAGGGGATCGGGGTTGGGGGTAGTGGTGGGGGGGCCACAAAAGGACAGGGGCCTCTCTCTCCTCTCTGGCTCTAAAAAAGAGAGGGAGAAGCAAACAAATGAAGTGAAGGGTATAGAATTTAAACAATTTAGTCTAGGAGGAAGAGAAGGGGACCCTCCGAGTGCCACCCCTCCCTGGCCTCTCTCCTTCTCTTTATTTCTTTTTTCTCTCTCTTCTCTGCCTCTCTTTTCTCCCCCTTCTTTCCAGCTAAGCCCCTGTGAAATTCCCGGCCACTCCACAATCCCCTCCGTCTAATTAAATCTCCAATGTATCAGGTAAGACCCCCCAATCTCCACTCTAAATCCCTCTCTCCCTCTCCCGCTCCCTCTCTCTCTCCCTCTATTTTCACTCCCTCTCTTGCCATTCCAGCTCGCTTCATTAAGGAGGACTTTCCGTCCTGGTTGATTCTCCTGTGGAAGCTCTCAGGTTGCTCGCGCTCCTCTACTTTCCACCCTGATCATTAAGACACACAAGCCAGGATGGACTAGTTCACCTCTGTTTACTATGCTGTTTACGTGTGTGTGTGTGTGTGTGTGTGTGTGTGCACGCGTGTGTGTGCATGTGCATGTGATGTCTATTTGTGGGTATTGGTTGCGGTGAACTATAAAAGCATCCATAACAACAAGGTGTTTCTAAAGGTAGCAGACATTAAACTGTGTGTGTGTGTGTGTGTGTGTGTGTGTGTGTGTGTGTGAGTGTGTGTGTGTCTATGTAACACACAGTAACACACAGAGGTGTAGATGGGCTGATGCCAGCTGGTATGCCGTGCAGCTGGGCCTCAAAATGCACTGACACATTCATAACTAATCTGTGGATGTGCATGCCTATGTGTGAGTGTGTGTGTGTGTGTGTGAGAGTGTGTGTGTGTGTGAGAAGAATTCCACAGCAGGAAGCCAGGCGCTATAGACAGGAACCGCGAGTGAGGAGAGCCGGTCCTTGTCCGCCCTGCATGGGTGGCCCCTACTGCACTGCACAACACTGCTTCACTGTGTGACCGCCAGGCAGGACGGAAACGGACTAAACAGGCTAAATATCATTAACATGCACACACAGTTAGTTTTGCTGCTCCAAAGTTAACTACAGCATGTGATTTCCATTTCAAAATAAAATAAAATCCATGTTAGGAAAGAATATTACCATAAGTGCAACACAAACTATCTCTAAAATCTAAATGATATGGTCTGTTATCATTATTAAGCACCATCATTTATTTCAATTTTATGTCATCAATTATTTGTGAAAGTTGGCCAAAACGTTTCAAATGGACAATATCTCAATTTTAAACAAAATCCTACGTCTGATTTTACACAGCAGGCCTCTCAATGTAATTTCGCAATGAGAAACAGAGATGCAAATACAGAGGCTAAATGAACGGAGTAAAGTTTGAGCTTGCTTCCAGACAGTAATGGATGAAAAGGTCTGTTCCAAAAACACTGACACTTCCTGCGTGGACCACTGCCAGCGGGATCAGCGAGGGAGAAGCGACTGGATTAAGATGTGTCACTACGGAGGAGCAATGAATAAAATGATATACGGTTAGAATTTAATCTTAATTCAACATTCATCTGGTGTAGATGCAACGCTGTGACCAAAGGACTGGGAACAACTATTGGTCGTAGAAGAGCTTTAAGTGGCCAATGCCAAGTGTAAAGTAACTTGTAACTTATTAGGTTATAAAGTTATAACACTATAATGCTGATTTTTTTTTTTAATTAAACAAGAATCATGCACAAAAATAATTCATCTCAAAATGAGAAAAGATGATTTATGCCAGATTTAGCTATTAGCTACAGTGGTCCCTCGTTTATCGCGGGAGTTATGTTCTAAAAATAACCCGCAATAGGCGAAATCCGCGAAGTTTTACAATTATTATAGATGTTTTAAGGCTGTAAAACCCCTCACTACACACTTAATACACTTTTCTCAGACAGGCATTAACATTTCCTCACTTTTCTCTCTTGTTTAAACACTCTCAAAGTTCAAACCTTCGTAGAAAAATAAGTCCAGTATTATAGAATGAACGCATTCTGTACTGTACAGGAGACACGGCACGGAGGAGATTGATTGACAATGTTCTACAGTCCCTTAGCCAATCAGGACGCAGAACAAAATGCGCAGGCTCTCCCTTAGCCAATCAGGACGCAGAACACAATGCACTGTAAAAAAAAAAAAAAAAGCATGCAAAATTGCACTAAAAAAAAATCCGCGAAACTGCGAGGCCGCGAAAGGTGAACCGCGTTATAGCGAGGGACAACTGTACAGTATTTTCCATCTGCAGTCTATGGGCAGGTATACAGGTATTGAGAAAAGTTGAGAAAAGTGATTATTTTTACTACTTAGAGTATATCTTAACATTATAGTCAAAGTTAACAGTGTCCTCATCTCAATGCAGCTTACAGTATGTACAGGATAAACGATAAAGTAACAACTAATTCATTTGAAAAAAAAAAAAAATCAAATGTTTACTTCAACTGAAAAACTGACACATTTGGTTTCTAGTTAGCATAAAAAATACTGAGTATCTTAAGCACATTTTATATTACCTTGTTATCCCCAACACCCTCACACAGCTGCTGAAGCCAGATAATCATGCACTAGAGCTGCATGAAGTGACCGTCTTTTTTAAAGCCTCTCTACCCTACAGTCTCCCTAAGTGAATATGGAGCAACAGTGTCATCCCTGTAGTTAACATTTCCATACACTTTAGGAGGGGTTAACGCCACGTCACCTTTGGACGCACGCACGCACACACATATCCATGCGCATATGCACGCACATACACACGCGCAGCCCACATACCATGCTGAGTGTGGCTGTTTATAATGAAAACATTCACAGGACTGACAGGGAAAGTCAGGGAAACATTTCTTTCGGCGCAAGCAGAAAAATACGAGCCGGGCCTGTTGTTATTGCACCGTCTTGGGGCGCTGCTTTGTTTGCTCAGACAACAGCAGAACCTTTAAATGGAGGCCCGGGACTGAGCCAGAAACCAGAGCACACCACTGGAGGTGAGGAGAGAAGGTCTATAGGCCTCCCTGTCTTTGTGTGTGTGCATGTGTGTGTGTTTGTGCCTCTGCTTGTGTGTGTGTGTGTGTGTGTGTGTATTTGTGTGTGTGCATGCTCTCTCTGGCAGGCACGCCATCATTGACCCCCATGATTACAAGGTCAGGGAGCAGGTTGTGTGTGTATGAGAGAAAGGGAGTGTGTATTTGTGTGTGTGTGTGTGTGTGTGTGTAATTCCAAATCACATGGATGAAAGTGGCCCCCTTTTCTTAAAGAGGCAGGTCAACCAAAATCTACAGCTACCTCATTTTGTGGCGACCAAAAAATGCTCTTGTGAAACCACATTAAACCATAGGAGACGTGAAATTATTCACTTAGCTTAGTGGAAATTTGTACCGTTATACTCCAAACTCGACAATGTACAACAAAAGTACAGTCATTTTCCTCCCTTGCGTGGTAGTGAGCTGCTACTATTCTGACTGATGCTCACACACACACACACACACACACACACACACAGAAGGAGCCACCGACACAGAGCCCCCACAGTGTGTCAGTTTTAATTTCCACTTCTCCTGTCTCTCCACAACTGCCTCTTGCCCCCCACCCCGTTACTCCTTCCCATGCTTATAAATGTCTAGCGAGGGCAGTTAAACTAGCTGAAGGACATTACAAAAGCCAGAAGACTTTCCTGCTCCCTCTCTTTCTTCCTTGCTCTCTTTTGCTTTGCTCCCCTCTGCTTTTCTGCCTTCACCCCCTCATCCCCCTCCTCCTTCCTCTGACCTTCAACTCTCCATCGATCCCCTGGTTTCCCCTAAAATGCCGTGGCATGAGAGACAGTTAAAGGAGAGAGGAGGAGGATGAAAGAAAGACAGAGGCAGGGGGAGGACAAGGGTGGAGAAAGATAGAGACCTTGTGTATGAAGTTTCTTGGAGAGAAAATCCCCAGAAATAGACAAAAAAAAAAAAAAAAAAAACAGGTATGTCACTTTGGAAGCTGGAAAAGGGAGGAGGTCTAAGACAGAGGGGCTTACAGAGAGACAAAAGGGGGATGCGGGTGGAGGAGAAGAAAGAGATGGAGGAAGGGGGAGGGGGTGAGGCGGGGGGGCGAGCGGCCTTCATGCATGAGTGGTGTCTTAGGTAGATTCCTGTGTGACATGCAGGCTCAGGCATGGTCTCAGTCGTCTACTGACGCCACGAAGACGCCACACCACAACCTCTGCATGTGCGATGGTGTGTGCTTTTGTGTGCGCGTCCACATGAATATTCAGATATACAGTCGTGTGCTGACTGCCCCCACGTTTAAAAAAAAAAATGTGGGGGCATGAAGGAACGCATTTCCAGATTTATGAATGAAGAATTTGAAGCCTAGTAAGGTTTGATGTCGTGCAAAGTGTTCCTGTGTGTGCGTGATTCACATGAGTGCATGGATGCGACCGGCGATTATGTCACCGCGTGATCTCACCTGACGATAAAGTCGAACTCGGAGCCCGCCAGCATGAGGACGCCCAGCAAGGTGGACAAGGCCCCGTCAAGCACTGGAGCAAACATGTGCTCCAGCGCCAGCACTGCCCGCTTGTGACGATCCCCTATGGCTGTCAGGAACGCCTGCAACACACACAAACACACACACTCTGCATCTCACACTTGGAAGGGTGCACCGATACCAAAAATTCACCAAAACCATTCAACCACCAACTTCGTGATTACTGACATTTGTTACAGGAGACACTGGCCATTATCAAATAGATGTTTCATTAGTATACATACTGTATATTTCACTCTTCTTTTGAGGAAAACTGAACAATGAGCTAATATGTTAACAATACGGTAAAAAAAATCATGCTGAAATTATTTTGACGGATATTGCAATTGCAATGTGGTTTTAATGGGAATGATAATTTTTGCATCTTAATTTTCATTCTCACTGCTGAAACTATTAAAAAGATGACTGTGATTTCTGCGAGGGTCAAACAAATATGTTTTCTCATATTTGAAGGATACAATTTGTCGGGTCACGGTATCTGTGTGTGTGTATGTCTCTGTCTCTCTCTCTCGGGTGGCACTGATTTTTTGTATCCATATTGCAGATGCTTACCAGGGCTACATGGACAGTGAACTCCACTCCGATCCCCACAGAGGCGATGAGAATGACCACAGGCACGGCGCTCAGCTTGATTCCCATCAAACCCATGAAGCCAAACAGCTCCACAGTCATCAGAGACAACACCAGCACCTACGGAGCAAAGACAAAGAGGAGAGCTGGTTTAACAGCCAAGAAATCTGGGTGACAACCGCTGTGTACAGCTGTAACCCTGATGCATGTAATCAAACACAGTGATGAGCAAAACATTTGGAATCTTTTTTGACAATATGCAAGCACTTTACAAAGGTAAATCAAAGTGAAAATAATACCCTACAGATGACCTTGAATTATAATGTGCCAAAAATGTTGGGCAATGTGACATAGCTGTCAAACATCTGTAAGAGTAGGGGTCAAATGACCGTGAGTGGCAATGGCCGTTCATTGTAAAGCACAAAAGTGTTATTCACTGCCTGTGCTGTGAGCTGAATGTACATGAAACACACAGACAGACAGGGGGCGTTTCTGATGTGCGACCAGGAGGATCATATGCGTGAGAGCGTTCGCTGCCTCGTAGACATGTGTTAAGTAGTAGGCATGCATGTGGGTGAAATATTTAAGCGTGTGTGTGTGTGTGTGTCTATGTGTGTATAAGGGCTTCTGAAGAGAGCGGGACAGGAGCTGGGAGTAAATGCCATTATCAGCTGACAGGTGTCGGGTTACATGGGGCCCAAATCCTTTGAAGAAGGGTAAGGTGGGTGGGGGAGGGAGTTGTGTGGATGTGTGTGTGTGTGTGTGTCTGCGATCCAGTGTGCAGTATATAAGTACAAGTGAGTGAGCATGGAGCACACACACAAACGTCACTGTGGGTATCTGTGTGGTGTGTGTGTATGAGTGTATGGCTGTTAGGGCAGTTAGCTAAGGGGTGCTGGGTGGGGTTAAGGTTGAGTAAAGTAAAGGGGGGGGGGGTTCACGATTTAAGGTTGGCGGTGGTCTGGCCTGCACAGAGCAAATGGTTAAACTTGACGCCTCTCCATAACTTGTCTTTTCATCTTGCTTGTAAAACCTAAAGGATGAACATGAGGTCCCCTCCTCCCCTGTTTAGAGGGCTCGGGTGGCCTGGCCACTGCCTATCGTAAAATACAACCCACCAGAGAGAAAAACCAGAGCCCTGTGTGTGTGTGTGTGTGTGTATGTGAGAGAGTGTGAATTATGTACCTGTGTGTTTACACTTTCATATGCGTGCAAGCATTTACATGTCAGTGTGTGTGCACAAGCGTGTGTGTTGTGCGCCAGCCTGTGTGTATGGCAGTGCGTGATGCATGTATCCTTGGAAACTCTTGTGAGTAGAAGAGGGCGGCTTGGGGAGTTTGGAGGATGGAAATAAAATCTAGCTTTTTATAAGTTTAGAGTGGAAGCAAGTTGCCCGAGCAACTTTGTGTCCTCTCCCCATTTATTTCAGCATTGGTGTCTGGGAGAGTTGGAGTAGACTAAACATACTGGCCCTGACAAAATAGCACAAGATAAACACTGGTGACTGGGGCTAGAATAACACACAGCAGCCCCTTCTCCTCTCCAGCTCTCCGCTCGGGGATGTCTTCTGGACCACACGTAAAAACCAGGAAAAAATGAAAGGAGAGCAGGATTTCAAATTCATTCAGCTGAACGATGGGTGTGGATCTGTGTCAAAGAGTGGCTCTGTCCAAGGCGTGTGTTGGTTAATCTATCAAGGCAGTTAGCTGATGGTCTTGTCATGTAGTCTTCTTCATGTCTTCCCCAACATTAGTTTGAGAGGACGCATACTGTATACACATGGATATATATCTTCTTCTCTGGGAGCAACCAGGACGTGTGTGCAGAAATGTATTTATCCGTGTTTTCTCTAGCACTCACTATGATGCCAGCAGTCCAGGGGTTGAGCAGGAAGAGGGCGCAGACCAGGAAGGTGCAGGCCAGCACCACACTGATGGACAGCAGGAGCCAGTGGCGCAGGCTGACGTACTGCTCCCAGAAGAGGAAAGGGTAGCCATTGGGGTAGGAGGGCAGGCCTTGACGGCTGTAGTTGCTGCAGATCGCCCGCACGCTCTCGATAGCCTCCACAAACTGGGGCGTCTCCCGAAGCCCGTTGAGGTAGAAGGGGAACTGTGCGTATTCGATGGGCTCGGCTGCCGGGACTGGGGGAGGGAAAGACACGAGAGAGAGAGAAAGGTCACTGTGTTGAAAGCAAAAAGGGATGGCACTTGATCTCGGCTACTAGCTCTGCAGTTTTTATGTGAAATCACCACTTGGGGACTAATATGTCTTTGTTAGGCCCTACGTTTTAGCAAGTGATGATGATTCTAAGAAATACAAGTCTCAGCAAGATGGTAAAATGTCTATCCAGGTAAACACATCAACCAGGAAAGTTAGAGGGAAAAAAAGCAAAGCTAAATCAAAAACTGAAAAGATGATAGTGCATGATATTGCAGATGATACCGTCTATGCTGCCTTTAAATTATTTTCATAAAGAGCAACAAGTTTGAAGTTCAGATCATTCAGCCCATCTGTAGAAATAATTTTGCACTAGTCAGCCAAACCACCAGTATCAAGGCTTTCCCTCCCTGAGCTAACCTTGTTCCAAGAGAACGCCTGTGTGTGTGCGTGTGTGTGTGTGTGTGTGTGTGTGTGTGTGTGGGCGGAGCAGTGTGAAACAGAGCTCCATTGACTCAAACCCAGCCGGTCTGTGGCCCAGCCTGGCTAATGAGGGCCTATCAGTTCCAGACACAGCAGAGTGTCAGAGCTAACGCTGATTCACAGTAATTACAATGTCAGAATCACCACCATTACCACACCCTAAACCTACCACCGCCACATACGGTATAATATAGATGCATAAACATGCATACCTTGCCTGTCAAGCACTGCTATGAAATCATAGCATATTTGTTGCTTACAAAACAGCTTATTCATTCAGATTGTTGGCTTGCAATGTCACTAACAACACACAGAGCTGCTGTACAAGGTGGATCACAGAAGGGCTTGACAGATTTATACTCACTCACCAAAACCCCGTGCTACCTTACTAGTCACTCTACACCAACTCTGACTGAGCTACCAACTCACTGTCACACTTTTTAGATACACCCAGTGTTGTCTTTTCAGCATACACATGCATGGCCATGGCACTGTGGCCAACATGCTCTTCTGGACTCACTGGTGTATGTGCATGTGTGTGTGCTTGCGTGCGTGTGTGCGAGCACGTGTGTGTTCCCCAGTGCCTGCAGGGTCAGACAGCAGCACTTGCTAACATGGTTGGGCCCATTATAATCTCCACTATAAATTTCCATTAGGAAACCAGTTGGCCCTCGGCCAACACGGATCTGCTCCGGGGGGCTCCTGCACAGCCAAGCACTTCACGCTGCTTATCCAATCATATTCCCCCCTGTAAAGGACTTCCTGCTTGTTATCCAATTGCGCTTCCCACCCAAGCCCAGTCTCTGCTTGTTATCCAATCATTATCCTCCCCCACAGAGCACTTCCTGACTTGTACCAAATCACAAGCTAGAATCAGGCAACAATATGAGTGTATTTTTTTTATGTGAGCAAGAGTCTGTGTGGTAGGGAAATGAAAACAGGGTGTGTGTAGGGTTGGGGGTCACTGAGTTTTAAAAGTAGGTTGTGTGTGTTTGTGTGTGTTTGTGTGTGTGTGTGTGTGTGTGTGTGCGCGCGCGTGCATGTGTGAGCGCGTGCGTGTAATCCTGGGGCCCCATGGTAGCCAGGATTATAGCATTCACCACAGGCACCATTAGGAGAACCACAGTGAGCCATGTCTTGTTTCTCAGCCCTGCAACCTGAGCTTGCACATATACAAATGCAGACACACACACACACACACACACCACTGTGGTACAGTAAAATCTGCTACCTTACGTAAAGTGAAGAGGCAGACAGGGAGCAGTTACTGCACAGATGGAGTAAAATAAACCAAACCACAAGAGGTAAACATTGCTCAAATGTAGCAGCCACCTCATGGAACCGGAAAAACTTAGATAAAGAAGTCAGAGCCAAGGCCAGTAAGTCACACAACAGTTGAACTCCAAAACAAAATGAGCGGTGTGTGTGAAGACAATTTGTAAAACTGTACCAAGTATGAACTTCGACATTCCACACCACCGCAATGCTTCATTTGTTGGAGCTAATTACGTCATTATTGCAGCCTGGAATCAAAATGCAATTTCCATCCCTTTGTGAAAGCAAAACTCCATTCCATATCACGGCGTGCTGACTTACTGTTGAGGCGTGTTTCGGGCATGGAGTCGGTGGGGTCGTGCAGCCACTCGGGAGGGTGTGGGCGGATGTTGGCCTGTGAGGCGGCGTAGGCCATGGGATCATTGCTGACCCAAGCAGTCAGGTAGATGTAGAAAGCTCCGGGGTTGATGATCCCATCTGCATCCACCAGCCTCTGACGAGTCAACTGCAAAACCAAGACAGCAGATGGCTTAATGATCATTTCAGCAACTGTAATGTTATCACGATTATAGTGCAATGTCTCTCTTGCTCCGTTCTGTTCTCTGGAAACACAATTTGCCGAGATGCATTTACACATAATAGAATAGAATAGAATAGAAAAAATGACTATTCCTCCGTTTTTACCATAGGCTTAGGCAGTTTAGGAACAGACAATTAACAATTGTAAGAGTGGAGGTAAAGCCAAACCCTCAGAGGGGACTTGAATAAGAAATCCCATAGAAGCTGTGCAGCCGACGTGGAATATGAAAAGGCATTGTAGAAATAAGACACGTTGAACCAAAACATTCTGCAGGTGAACTGACCACAGAAATGCTTATTTATACACATGCATGAGCGCAAGAGAACGGAGCAGCTTTCAAAATAAGAGTCAAATATTGCTCCCTCTCTCTTTCCAACCAAAGAAAAGTCAACAAGTAAAACACTGGTCGCCTTTCTGAAAATTCCCGTACTTCTCATCACAGCTTCCCAGAATTATCATGCCACATTAAAACATGGAAAATGTTAAATCAGCTTCTACCTCTATAGTAGATATTGGCTGGCCAACCTCAGGCCTGACTTCCCAACCGCTCTGAATAATTTCCACAACGAGCCCTTGCAGCATGTGTTGTTATTCCTTGAGAAGGTGCTGCTGAGGGTAGTGTGTTACTGAGTCGCCGTGCACATCACGCTGCTGCGCCTCCTGGCACGCTGTGTTTCTAAGTCCTCTTTCAGTGTTACAAAATCCACCTGCAGCCCAAAAGCTCAGATCTCAGCACTTGAATGACTATCACGATCACTATGAATGACATTAAGGACAAACCCCATGCTGGGTGTTTCTCCATTTTTGCAGATTGTTACCAAGTTTCAGTATGTGTCATTAGCTTTCACCACTATGGACACTGGCTAGGCAGACCAAAACACGGCTGTATTGTTCACTGCCATGGCTGCTGCCCTCCCATGTAGAAGCACGGGAGCGTAGCCTAGCATGGCTACCTCCTGAGAGGTAAAACCATTACTGCACACCACTCCATGCCACTCTCCCTTCTCAGAACGATAAATCCCTCCTTCACGGAGGCAGGGGAATGATTCGGGGGGAGCGGAGGCTGGACTCATGGGGCTGGGTAGATGTAGGAAGGAGGAAGGCTTTTTGTGGTGGCGGGTGGGGGTGGGGAGAAAAATTGCTTGAGTTAGCGTAACAATAAAAAAATTGGCTGGAGTCCCTGAGCGCGTCTGTGTGCAGTTAACCTGGTTGTTAACACTGAAGGAAATGCCACCCAGCAAATGGAGTAGAGCTATAAAAATAACACAACATCTGTACAAATGTTGCTCACACTTGCTTCTCCTGACCCCTACGGGTACCCAGAATGCCCGGCGCCACAGACCAACCCGGCACCGAGAAGAAAAGAGCTCTTGATAGCATTAGCAAAGTCATCCTTAACACACGCAAATGTTCCACCTCGCCCTTTATTTCCCTCTCTCTTATTCCACCTCCTTGTGTCGTTGCTCTCCAAGGCACCGCACACACACACACACACACACACACATACACACACACAACACCGGCTCCCATATGATTCCTATTCCCGTGCAGGGCCATGAGGAATGAATGGTCGCCCAGCAGAGAGAAATGTTAGCAGCAACAGATCAAAGGCAGAACACCTCTGCAGAGATCCGTGGTGTGGCATATCAAAATAAAACATCTAGCTTTGCAATTTGCCAGGGTTGGGAAAGATGTGGTCTTCATTTTGAGGCACAAAAAAAACCAGCTACTACTGTAAGTGCATGCAGAACGGACAAAAGCAGAAACACACACTCAAAACATACACACACACTGAGCTGCCTCAAAGAGACCACGTGTTTCGGTTCTCCTCATTGAAAGAGGACACAGCAGTAGAGCACAGAGGGAGGGGAGTGAGGAGAAAGAGACAAGGAGAGAGAGAGAGAGCGAGAGAGCAAGAGCGGTAGTGAGTGAAGCAGAGAGAGGAGGGTGGGGGGTAAGGCACAGAGCTGGATTCCAGAGGATCTGGATTGAATTTAGCAGCGGGATACGCAACAACTGTATGTCTTCAAGCTGTCACGGGAAGCCCGGGCAGCACAGCTGGCGGCCCCCACGCCTCACGGCAACTACACTTCCCTCACAGGCACAGGAAGTGATGTCACAGGGCCGCACACCAGGCCTGCCTCAGCTTCCTGCCGGCTAGTGGAAGCGAGGGGCAGAGCATGTTGCTGTTGCAGGGGAGCTCACAAGGGCAGTGAGAGAGCCACAGTAAGCAGAAAAAACAAGCCTAGAAAGAGAATAAAGCGAGAAAAAGCCTTTACACACATCCACTAACATGAACTGCTAAAAAAACAAGAGCAATAGACCTGATTTTTGAGGTAGAGAAAATGACTAAGCTCTATCAAAAATCCTAAATTGCCGAGCACAGTGCATGATGGCATGCAAATACCGCCTCAAATGGAGATTTTGCCTCTAATCCCCTCCATATCAGTTACATTCGGGGGCATTCCTATTTACATTCTTTGCTTTTAGTTTCCGAGTAGGCCACAAAATAATTATCGAGGCTATATGTCAAAATTATCTGCATGGAGAAAAATAGTCTCCATGTTGAAAAGGGGCATGGTTTCTGTTTTGTGTTTTGAATGTGATAAAATGCTGGCCAGGAATGCTGTATTTATACTTCTCCAGTTTCTTATCGTCTTTTTTCTGTATTTCATGCCAAAGAATGCAGCCATGCATCCATGGCTCTTTTTTTTATGTTTGCTGGAGGTGGTACTAAACTGACACAGAATGACATGTTAAGAACTGTAAAGGAATGCCCTGCTGATCTGCAGCTTTGCAAATATTGCACTTCCATATTGGGAATCATGGCAGGACTACAAACATGACGGGGGTACATCGGCTTGCTACTGAAAAGCAACCAGCTGTGAGTTGAAAGGCCAGCACAGAACATGGCGGTAAATGCTTACGCTAAATATTTCCTGTGCTAAAATGTGAATTTAGCTTTACTTTGAGAATGAAGAGCATTCCTGGTCTTTGAATGTAGTCGGTATTTCTCTGTGATTCTTTGAGACTGGATATCAGTGCAACATGAAGTTCACTTATTTAGATATGGAATAATATGGCCGCCTCCTGATGAAGAGCCTGATGATGGTCATCCAGTTGCATCCTGAGACCAAACAGCTCCACCTGCAGACACCTAGAAGCGACCCTTCATCTCCCACTCTGTCATTCTCACCCTTTCCCACGCTGGGTTTCCTAACCTGGAGCTCATCGGTGCCTTTATGTAGAAGTATGCAATCCTTTTCAGTGTCAGTTGTGGCTGCGTGGTGGTGTGTGGAGTCATTTTAAGACGGTTCAGCCACTTTACCTCCTCTTGGTCCTGCGTCATCAGCCTGAAGCTCATTAATGTCTTTCTCCCACCCTTAGCTCTGGCTTTGAGGACTACTTCCAACTTTTCCATCAGTGCAGAGCTTCACATTCTTATCCATCTTTTTCTTTTTGATACAGACTGTGCTGAAGTTCATAATTATCTCATCCTAAATGGCTGTTACTTATATAAAAAAAATGATTCACAGACAAAGACGCTGTGTCGTGCAATATTTTGTCTCCGCCTGACAACTTTTAGCACCATGAATTGTAGCTGGAATCACTGCAACGGCGTTTAAGTGACAGTTCTAATGCTAATTAGAGGCATCTCGCTGTCAGGGCCACATGCACACAGACCCACACATGCATGCACACACACACAGATCTCAAGCCTGTAGCGAACAAATGGGACAAATGGTTTAAATGAAGAGTTGATAGGTTTTTCAGAGGCGGGTTGCAGCCCCAGTGAGGGCTTTAAATTCCTGGGCTCGGTAAAGTCATCAGAGAGAGAGAAAGATGAGAGAGAGAGAGAGAGAGAGAGAAGGGAGAGAGAGAGAGAGAGTTTATAAGCCAGGTGTGGCTGTCCTAGCCTCAAAACACACGCACGCACACAGGGACAAAATGACTTTGACACTGCTGTCACTGTCCCTCACAAGTAAAGCCTCTGAAAAAGTTAGATTTCGATATCTATATCTACATGTATATAGATATAGATATAAATATAAATAAAGATGTAGATATAGATATACTGTAGCACATTTGAGACCTTATTCCTGAGGGGAAAGTCAAGCGTGAATCAAGGACATACCAGGTTGAAGTTGATGGGCTTGTCCCTGCGTCCTGTCTGCACCAGGAGCTTGTACGCTAGGACGCCGTCATCAGAGCCGTTCTTATAGCTGTGGAAGGTGATACGACCTGCCTCCCAGTCCCTGTCAAATGCCTGCTGGAGACCTGCAGGAAAGCACGGCAAGAAAGACGGTTTGGATGAAAACAGATGGAATGATCACATGCTGTAATTTTCATTTTTTTTCTTTTCTCTGCACCAAACCTAAAAAGCCTGTTATGGCAAAGATGGGGAGGCTCCATTAGGACGACCGGTTCACAACATGTAACAACACAGCACAGCACAATGAAACACAGCAAAAGAAAATGTAACTCAACACAACGCAGCGCCCTAAACCTAACCCTATAATAAGCCTGATTGATTTAATATGATGACTCTGTTCTATTCTCAACCACCATGCCAGACTTCAAAAGCCTAAAATCGGGTGCTTTTGATTCAAGGCGATCATTAGGAATATATCAATAACATGTGTTTTTCTCTCTTTTTGCATTACTCTCTAATCCATATGTGTATGGCCCCCCACACCCCCCAATGGCCCATGTGGTCTGTCTGTGGGACATGTTGTTTTGGGTCTCGCTCCTCTGCCTGTCTGGCTCCAATTTGTCCCACCATTGCAGAGAGCAATATCAGACACAGTTCTCTCCCTCTCACCCACACACTCTCTGTGTGGCTCCCAGCCTGCTCACACACACACACACACACACACACACACACTCTCTCACAATGTGTTTTACCTTAATAACCAAGTCAGTGAGTGCACTTCCTCACTGAAGCTCTCTACTTGGCTTTCTCGTAAAGCCATTCTTGGATTAGGTTGATACATGTGGGAGTTAAATAGCCTTGCTCAGTGGCACTTGGCCATTCTCAAGCATTGTAGGAACTGGGAATAGACCCAGCAACCAGTCGACTACTAGATAGCTTCCCTTTCAAACTTACCAAACATACCAAAGTGATTAAAAGGAAAGTGAATTAACCTACGAGACCACTGAAATGATTTAGAGCTTCCAGATCCATCGCCTTGCCAGAAAAATGGGAAAATGGATTGGGAAACAAAGTTATGTCTTTAAACTAGGTCTGAAGCCGAGGCTGACTGCTTTGCTCAATATCTGCGGGTTTAGCACATGTGTCTTCATCTTGTGACAGAGTGTGGAACAAGTCTGAGGCTGCAATGAAAAGATCCTAAACATCGCTCCAGCTTAGTGTTACAGAAGTTGACATGGACAATAATGTTTCATCTCCTAGGCTGATAGCAAAAATAAATTTAAAGACAGATGAAAGTTGATAACATGTAATGGATCCACCCTGTCATCTTTCTAATGTTGTGTTTTAACATATTCAAAGGATGAAATAATTGTCAAAAACCAAGAATGATATTTATTTCCACATTGGACAATAAAATAAACAAACTGGATGTCCCCGGGAAGCCCTCACCACTTTGGTGGTCTAGATCTGACCTACCTTGCTATTAAATGAAACAATATAATAGGAATAACATCTCTGAAGTCTGTTTTAAGTAGATTAATGGTGTTTTCACATTTAAACTCAAAAGATGTTGCTCAATTTGTCCCCTTTACTTGAAAATTTGAGCCTGAACTCTGAAAATCTGTCAGAGTTTGCAGAGTTTTTAAACAATCAAATGCTGTTAACTGTATTTTACACAATATTTTTACAGGCTACGGCGGACCCAAATCCAAGTGACTGAATGGGAACATTTCCATACTATTTAGCTATTTTACCTTGCAGCCAGTCCCTGAAGTAGTGAAGCCACATGCGGGGCAGCTGTCCGTTGTCCTCCTTCAGCACGTAGCGGACAGTATGGAACCTCTGGTGGAGCTGGTGCAGCAGAGGCTGGTCCTGGGCGTAGTCCGCCCGCTGTGTTACCACATACATGTTGTAGAAGGAGAAGAACTTGAACTGGGCGCCAATGAAGTCGTACTCGCTAGTTTCCCTGGGTACGATGTCAGTCAGCTCCAGGCCATCCCTCACGCGGGTCGTCCCATATAGGCTGACCCCCAGCAGGCAAAGGAACAGCACAATCACAACAACCTGGAGACGGAAAGAGACAGGACACCCGATAAGATCATCGTCACATCAATTTAATTTGTCCACTCTGCACCCACTGCACTTCTGGTCCTCCTCTCTCTAAAAGCCTTCCCAATATTTTTTTCAATTTTTCCACTTTTTGGTTTCTAGGTTTTTCTGCTCGCTATGAAGGCTTAGATCAGGGTGTGTCATTTTGTTTTCTATATCCTATGTGCCTGTAAAGAACTTTCAGACTGTAACAGTGACTTGAACTTGAACTCATCTAAAGTGCCTTACAGAATCATGAGCGTGGGCAAGAATGAAGAATGAAGACGTTAACTCTGGCAATGCTGGTGCCATGGTCAGCCCACTGAGCTGCAGAACCATTTTCATAAACATAAGTGGGTACATTCACATGGTAAGCCGTTCACACTGTGCACTTTGATCGTGTGCACGCTGCCTCAAACCAGATTTTTATGTTATGGGATGATTTTTGATGATGAGGTGTGTTGCATTGTTCAGTAAAATCCGGCTAGTCTGCATCAAATTTTATCAGTGGCAGAAATTTGCAGGCATATTTGTGCAGCGTGAGTTCGGAAATTAATTATGACAGCACCATGTTATTGATTTTCTTTCATGTGTGTGTGGTTAAAGTCAGACGAACATCCCCAACAACCTAATAATGACCGCTAAATGACTAACTCTGAGAGGCTTTGAGATGAGAGGCCACCCAGTAGACTGAGGTTAGAGTGAGTGTGTTCGTGTGTGTGTTTGTGTGTGTGTGTGTTGTGACTCAGATAGGGAATGATCAAAGCATTAACCCCAGACCACCTTTGACTGCTCCGTTCTCTATGGTGACTAACCCTCCCATGAAATTATCGCCATAGTGAGTCAACACCCACATACACGCACACCCACTTCCTCCACACACTTCGTCCTCTTTGTCTGTCTGTGTCTTTCTTTCTAACACACATGCATGCACACACACAGAAACTAAACTCACCTTGCTGGTGGGCTGCAGGAGGAAGGGAGCGTAGTGCTTCTCAGCGAAAGAAGCCAGGGTCCAGCGGGAGCAGGGAGGCTCCAGGCAGCGCAGACTGAGTGAGGCTTCTCCAAACTGGGACAGCAGGTCCCGTGTGGAGCTGTTGTTCTCGGGGCTCTGGCAGGCCG
The DNA here is from genome assembly GCF_902150065.1 of Myripristis murdjan. Taxonomy (NCBI): domain Eukaryota; kingdom Metazoa; phylum Chordata; class Actinopteri; order Holocentriformes; family Holocentridae; genus Myripristis; species Myripristis murdjan. The sequence continues at coordinate 22,660,632 of NC_043988.1, forward strand.
ATGACGCTGCATCACCCTGGGGAACTGAGGCAGTGCTTGGAGTTGGAGCAGCAGTAGCAGGAGGCGGAGGCGGAGGAGGAGGATGATGATGATGATGTGAAAAGGTGGCAGCACTCCCGGATCCCCCACTACCGCGACTGTTGTTGTTGTTCAGATTGCCGCGGTTGCTGCTGCTGCTCCTGCTGCCGCTGTTGTTACTGCTGTAATAATCATTGCTGGGGTTGCTCCTCGTCGGAGCCGGGTTGATGGGCTGCACGGAGATCTGGGAGCGGGGCTCAGCCGTGGTGTAGAAGGCCTGCGTCCGGGGGTCGTATTCTGTCCTGAGCTGCACGGTGGACTGCATGGTGATCTGGGTCTGCTGGGCGAAGCCGTGGCTGCTGTAGGAGGGAGGGGGGCTGCTGTAGCTGGGGGGAGGGGTGCGGTAGGAGGGAGGAGGGGTGCGGTAGGATGGGGGCGGGCTGTAGCGGCTGCCGTCCGTCCCATCCAGGTAGGCCTGAGGCTCGATCTGGATCACGCGATTGGCACAAGGACTGGAGAAGACAAAAGAAAGTGAGGAAAGAGGGGGGTTGAGTTAGATCACTTGAGAAGGCAGAGAGAGAGAGAAACAGAAAAATACAGTTTGGTAGTTACACTGTCAGTCGTTAAGCACCAGTTTCTCACATTTAAATTCTCAAGCTCAGGATGTTCTGGGAAACCCTTTTAAGGAAAAAATGGTTGAGAATTGAATCACAAGGTCGCCTAATTGCTGTTAAATCTGTCCGCTCGCACTGAATTCTTCCTTTGACAACAGCAAGAAAACTCCACGATGAGACCCAGCATGGGAATTTAATAGTGTATACTTCTGTGTGCATCTGTGTGTTTGCTGTGCCAATAAACATGCTCCAACTGGCAGGCCGGTGAGGTTTAATAAAGACAGTGACGGATACACAGCCGCTCAAACAACCAGGCAGCGAGACAGACAACAGAAACAGGCAACTCTTAACAGTAATTAAGTTTTGATTGGGGGGGATTAAGGTCAAGATATTACATCAATAACAGTGTGTGTGCATCCACGTGTCTACTGATTGTCACACCAGCGCAACATAAAAAGGAGGAAATAATGAGAATGACTGCAGGGAAACATGAATCTGCTTAAGACATGGGAGAACCACTTTTATGTGTGTGTGTGTGTGTGTGTGTGTGTGTGGGTGTTTGTCTACCTGTAGAAGCAGCAGAAGATGTCAAAGCGGCGGTCCTCTCGCCGGTAGAGGTCCATGCTGAGGATTGCGGGGAAGATGAGCAGCACCATGGCAAAGTTAAACACCACCACCACCGCAGCCTGTCAGGAGCCCACAGAGACAACATGTCATTTCAAGGAAAATGCTATTTTTGTTTTTCAAAAGAGGAGAGAGGGCTGTCCATTCCCCTTTTGTGACTTCTTTTATTTACTTAAGACAGTTGGAAATTAGTGAGGGAGACACAGGAGGAACACAAAAAAAAGAAAATGTGTCATGAAGGGCTCAAAATAAGGGGCGACTTAAAAACTGCCCTAACCCAGGATCCCACACACATACCACTGCTGCCTGAGGAAGAGTGTACATTCAAAATGCACTGCAAGTGTTCTGGATGTATGTGTAACCTTGATTTTTGTGCCTGTAAAGCCTGTAAACACCGTACAAGGTGCATATGCGAGGGCTGTAATACATTCTTTTTTGTATGTGGCTTCCCTCTCAATTATGTTTAGATCTTTTATAATTATTTTTTGCCTTTTTGGAGACCCTACTTTCCACTTTTTGTGCATTGCAGACTTAAAACTAAAATACGAGACATGGTAATGTAACATGCTTTTTGTGCCTTACAACAAAACCAATAAGTCCACTTTTGTCCCAGATAAAATCTCAAACCCCGGTAAATATATATCTCTCACACATTTCTTGATCTCTATCCGTGTCCAGTGGCTAAAATATTTTTTAGTCAATGTTACATGAGCTCAAGGAACAGCATTCACTTTGGGAAAACAGAGGGAAGCCTTAAATACACCTTAAAATATCAGTATCTGAAAAGGCTGACATCAGAGAAATCACACCTTTCAACACATCCTCAATTCTTTCACAGACAAAAACATGATTAATGTACAGAGGAAAAAGGGAGGCGTGCGTGCGTGTATGTGTATGCGTATTTTGAGTATGCGTTTGTGTGTGTGTGTGTGTGTGTGCGTGCGCGCGTGTGTATGTAATAGAAGCCAGTGCAGTGCGTTTCGTATTTGAAGGTGGTGCACTGGAGCGGAGGGTTGGGGGCTGGGGTTAGGTTGGGACCCTGCCCAGAGTACAATCTGGTTCTTGCTTACTTGCCAGACCACATACACACACACACACACACACACACACACACACACACAACACACATAGACAATCCAGTGTGTGTGCCAGACCACCCAGGGAGCTGGAGGCCCGCAGGGTCTGAGGTGATGAGCAGGCGCTGGGGCTGTACAGACAACACACACTCCTTACACATATACACTTACTCACACAAAAAAATGCACTTACACACACATCTCTACTGCCAGCTTGAAAAACTGTACAGCCTACTACTTAAACCACATCTTGACATCAACCAGTGTCTCTCTCTCACACACACACACACACACACACGTCCTTTCGCCTTCCCTCATTTCTCTGCTCTACTCCGCACGACTCAACAACAAAAAGTGTGAGACAAAGAGAGGCAGACGTCGAAGAAAACTGTAAATAAAGAAAGACAGTTCATTCTCACTTGGCCCTCTAATGGCCAGACAATTACAGTATCATGACTGTGCAGACACACACACACACTAACACACAAACACACACACACGCACGCGCAGACACACTTGTTGCGGCCGTTAGCTGACCCCAGAATAGACACCAGACTGAGAAGATTTATCATCAGATCTGTGCATGTGTGTCTGGGTGTGTATGTGTCTGTCTGTGTGTGTGTGTGTGTGTGTGTGTGTGTGTGTGTGTGTGTGTGTTTATGTCGTTATCAAGCTAAGATTCATGTTGTTTTGTTTCCACAGACTGGTGGAGGGGAGAAAATAATAGAGAGAGTGAGTGTGAGAAAGAGACAGAGAGAGGGAGAGAGAGAGAGAGAGAGAGAGAGAGAGAGAGATGAATCCAAGGGAGGAGTCGAGCACAGGAAGTGGTAAATGGTGATAAAGTAAAGAATGTGTCTTCAGTGTTCTCTCTCTCTGTCTCTCATGCGCACACACACACACACACACACACACACACACACACACACACACACACACACACACACACACACACACACACACACACACACACGGAGATCACAACCACAGGTCAGCAGATACACATCTCTCAACCCAGCATCATCACAGAGCCCTACGAGAGAGACAAACACCGTACAGTGTGGCTAGTCCGTGGGTATTAGTGTGTGTGTGTGTGTGTGTGTGTGTGTGTGTGTGTGTGTGTGTGTGTGTGTGTGTGTGTCCACCGTGATAAAAGATGGGTATCAGAATGTCTACCCTGCAATTCTTCCCCCCAACCACTCACAAAACCACAAGTGTAAAGTATGCATGCTATGTGCAAGTGTGTGTGTGTGTGTGTGTGTGTGTGTGTGTGTGCCCCCTATAAGAGCAGGCAGCATGGATTAGACTTATGGGGCAAATGGATCATGTTTGACAGACTCGCTGTACTATAGCCATCTATCCACACATGCTAATATTGTAGTCACTGGGGCGACGTCTTGCCTAACTATGTGTGAGTGAGTGTGTGTGTGTGTGTGTGTGTGTGTGTGTGTGTGTGTATGTGTGGAAAAGAGAGAGCGAGAGATCGAGAGAGAGAGAGAGAGAGAGAGAAATAAAAAATCACTTCTCACTAAACTACATACTACTTACTTGTTAACTGTCTACTACTTTATTTTAACTGTAAAACTGAATTCACAGATGTAAGTAATCCATACTTTCCCTCAAACGTCCCTCTTCTTAACAAGTGAGCTCTGCAGCCCATATTCTGTGCTAATATTTCAAATCTGACCACTCCCATGTCAACCTGTTACAAGGAATCTTTGCCTTAGCAGGAAAGTAAATCCTACCAAACAGGGTTAAGGTTAATTATAAGGTAATGTGAACACTGAAACTCTTCATGATGACCGTCGTATCGATTTATTTTTAGGGTTGGCAGTTAAGTTAACAGTCAGGGTGTCCAACATTTAATTAAAGTCCAATACTGGCTTTGTGGATATGAAAATTGTTATATATTCTTTTTCCTCAGCTGTGTCTAGACTCTATTTACTTTGCTGCTGCACCAACTGCAACATTAAAGTTTCATCTCTTGTCTTTACAGTGTGTGGCATTGTAACTGATTGAGAGCTGTGCATGTGTGTGTGTGTGTGTGTGTGTGTGTGTGTGTGTGTGTGTGTGTGTGTGAATTAATGGCTGGGTCGTTGTTGGAGGCAGACTGCCGCAGTGACAGACCGACAGATATCTCTCTCTGTCCCAGTTTTCACTGCTCTGGTGACGTCTATAATTACTGACAGATGTTAGAGGAGTCACAGCCCCCCACTGCATGCCCCCACCCTTACACACAGGGCTCACACACACACACACACGCACGCACAGACGCGCACACATAGACACAGCTAGACCCTTGCTTTTCAAACCTCCCACACAGATACCGCAACCCCCCCACATTCATACACATAGCGTGAGGACATGCAAACACACACACACACACATGCACACACACACACACACACACACACACACACACACACACACACACACACACACACACACACACACACACACACACACACACAGACACACGCGCGCACACAGAGAGATTGGGTTACGTGGACCTCAGCCACAATCTGGACAGACACCGGGCCCACCAGTGAAAAGCCTCTAAATGGGAAGGGGGGAGAAGGATTTAGCAAAACACACACCCTCCTCAAACACACAAACTTTCAGTTTGATGAATGAAATCAATAAAACAACGGCCTGAAGAAATCTGGAGCGAATGAGGCCTGGAACAGGACCATTTGTGAAAGGACAGGCCCCACACGACTGAGCACTCTCTCCCTTTCGCTCTCTCTCTCTCTCTCTCTCTCACACACACACACACAACTGTAGAGAGCTGTACCTGTAAAGAAAAGGCTCTGAGTGCTGGGATGGGAATGAGGGCTGCCATGAAGAATGCTGTGACATTACTGATGGAGGTGAGAGCCACACTGGCCCCTGTCCTCTTCAGACACTCCCCAGTGCGGTCCTGAGAGAGAGAGAGAGAGAGAGACAGAGAGATGGAAGGAGGGAGAGAGGGAGGGAGAGAAGCAATTAAACACAATCCTTCTGCTCAGAATTTTCCCAAAGGCAAATATCAACATGTAACTCATGAGATTGACTACATTTACAATTCTGATATAACTGACAGTGATTAGAACGGTTCCTTAATCCTTAAGTGCTCTTAGGCAATGTACCTGGGTTTCTCTACTTGTGGTTAAAGAAAGAAAGAAAGAAAAAGAAGGAATTCAATAGGCTTGAGGCATAAACCAGTAAAGGGAAATAGGAAATGATGCAGACAGACAGAATGGAAACTAAAATTAAAGATAAACTGCTGATAGTCACCAAGTGTTTACAATAATCCTTATCCAACCCTCACAATGTCTAGTAAGATCATGACCGCTCGACATCCTTTTCACTGCTTCTTTGAGTAAAAACACACACACACACATGCACACACACACACACACACATACTGATAAGCAAAAACATACACACACACACATACACACACACACACTCTCTTACACACAGACACACTCCCCTAGTGGGATTGGCGGCAATTGTGTGAAGAATTGAGGACGTGCAGGACCACACAGGGTGTGCATGCGTGTGCATGCCTGTGTGTGTGTGCGTGCCTGTGTGTGTGTGTGTGTGTGTGTGTGTGTCAGACAGGAGAGATCAGGTTCAGCTCTGTTTAGTTTTCATCTCAGCCACACAAAGGAAGCTGGGGGATGAGAGCAGAGAGAGTGAGGGGGGACGAGAGGGAGAGGAAAGCGGGGGAAAACAAAAACAAGCAAATACATGTCTGTGTTTTCCCCTTCAGGAGATGAAAAGTTATCCCGCTCCACACAAACACACAGACACACACACACACACACACACATACACACACACAAATACACACGGGTTGATGCATGGCTGCACACACAGAAAATAACATAAACTTAGGTCTTTAACAGGTTTTGTGTTGGTCTGGGTTTTTTTTCTTCTCATTCTTGTGGAGTGTCAGGAAGGCAGACATATCTTTAATGACATATATCATAGGCTGGACTCAAACTCATAAACACACTGCAGTGTATAAGGCAGAGTACAAGATATGTGCCTTCGCCTTCACATCAAAAAAGCAACCCCCATTGTTCAAGTTCAAGCCTTTAACCCAGAAAACTTTCCATACTATCAACTGCTGTCTTAAACGTCCATTCACTGTGCAGAGGGAAAAGACTTTGTTTCTTTTATTAGAATAACATTATATACATCCTAAAATGATTTTTGGACCACACCTGAGCATGCATTTACAGCAATACTTGAATATGCGCATCATGCGTATGCAGATGTATAGATGCTGTGCAGTCTTCAGTCTTGCATTTTAGTCAATAGCTACCCTTTATTGTAAGAAACTGCATGGCTGCATCATCCTTATTTAGCAGCTTTAATTCAGCAGCTACATAAGTCATGATATTTTCAAACTCTAAAATTATCTGAACAGTGTTTTAGCAAAACTGAGTCCATAAATACAAGTACTTTGATCAAAAAGTGTAATAAAATGTCATTGAGGGTCATTATAAAATGCTGCAATGATAAAGATTCAATTAATTATCTAGACAGATTGATTTGAAATACAGAATTAGCCACAGAAGTTTACTCAAATTTTCTGATGGAAGTTTTTGGAATGAAAGTCTGTCAATATGGAGCATTGCTTTGATGAGCGAGCTGAGTGTGTGGCACAGGGGATGTTTGATGCTACATCACAGGCACAGACAGGCATTCACACATTCCTCTATAGAGCAGATAAGAGGCCAGCAGGGTTGAGATGGGGTGAGGGAGAAATATGTAAGTGTGTGTGGGGTTTTGTGGGTAAGTGTGGATGTTTGCCTCACCTCAAACGGGATCCTCTTGTTCTGTCCCGTCTCACTGAAGGCATGTGCGAGGAGGAAGACATCATCTACACCAACACCCAGAGCCAAAAAGGGTAGCACCTGTGATATACACACCATTTCACACACAAACACTTCATAAGCCATGATTCATGAGCAACGAGTCATGAGTAACACGCCTTAGGTGTGTCAGTAGGCCTGTCACTGATTTGTAGGTTTGTACCCAGCTCATAATTTTCTCAATCAGATTCAGCCGTTCAATACGATAATGCAACAGTTCAATGGTTTATCAGTTTATCTATTGTTTAATTCATGCTCGTAATGACAATCATAAAATGCACTGACAGACCACAAAAAATAATAATCAAAGCAATCATAATCAATCATAATCAACTGCAACAGAGTCATAAAAATACATATAAGCTTTTAAAATCTGTCAAATTTATTAAGACTGCTGCATAGAGACATTGATTGTCAGCCAATTTGAATTACAAGCGGCATAATTTCTTTGTTTTTTCAACATTAGAGGAAGAAAACAAAAAAGAAAATCATTGGAGAAAAAAAAGAAAAGGAATATTATTATGAAAATTCAACAGCTTAGGCCTAAACAAGCCTAAATTCACAGTCCTTTCATGGTATATCAAGGGTATTTTCAGCAACACCGACACTACTGAATGCCTGTAGAAAATAATAAAGGAACACCATAGATGGCAGTGTGTCTGTGTGCTTCTGTTGCTCTGACTGTGACCACGTTGCTGGTGTGTCTTGGCAGCAATGGGCTACATTTGATCTGTTTTATTGGTTGTACTTCATCCATTGCGGCTGCACGGTTAGAGATATGATAAACGATTCAAATTGTTGACTCCCAAGTGGCAGTTCTCCTGATTAGATTCTATTGTCTGGTCTTGTCAGATGCTCACAGCTTTCAACCACAGTAATCATTAATTTAAAAAAAAAAAAAAAAAAAAAAAAAAAAAATTTGAGTAATTTTAATGGCTATCTGTGTGAGTAAGTGTTCACTAAGTGGGTTGGGATGTGCTGCTCACATTGTATCTGGAGACAATTTTCTCACAACTTTGATTCTTCTGGCATCACTATTGTAATCTTGACATTTCAGCAAGTATAGTGCTAAGTCACTTCCAATATTAAGATAACATATAAGCAAGGGGTTTTCAACCCAGGATCCTAATGAGAAACATATTTTCTCTCCCTCAAACCCATTCAAACATTTTAACACTCTTGTCACATGGGGATTACCGAAAGACAAAGGCCCGTGACCCATTTTGGGTCCTGAACACAAAGAAAAGTGACTGACTGTCAGATCATCAATGAGCTGTCTGCATCATGATTCTCAAGAGGCATTTTGGTCTTGCTAACTGACCAGCTACCTTGGTGACTGGCTGCCCAATGGCATGTGTGTGAGTTACCTGCGTGGTGGCAGCGTTGAAAGAGATGCCCAGGAGAGAGCAGAGGCCGAGGCCTGCTGCCACAGACAGAGCCACCAAAAGGACGCCTGCCAGTCCCACAGCCCCCTGAGACTTGGCACAGTCCCACCGCAGCATCGTCAGACACGCATAGGCCAGCTGGACACACACACAGCAAACAAGTAATCAGTAATTTCATTAAAATTCAATAATCAGTAAAACCTATTACATGCACGATGAACATCAATCAGTACATCAGTCAACTGTGTACGTAGATTAATAAATTACTATTTTTCGAGGTTCACATATGATGTATAGCTGTATAAAATTGCTCCTTGTATGATCATTTGTACACTTGATTTTCATATGATGTTATGACATTGACATTATAGTGCACTGTGTTTGCTCCATTTAACAAACTGTTTTTTAATTGACTGCAATAAAAAAAAATTCAAATGCATCACACAACACATTATATGCTAAATCAGTTTTTCACCCGATTTAGCATATAATGTGTTGCGTACTAGTCAACCCATGTGGGATGCAGTAGGTTGTACTTTAAACTCAGAGTGCAGTGTATTATGATACAAAACGCATCATGATGCATTTATTGTGGAACATATTGTACTGAGGTCATGCCAATACCGAGCCCTGATATGAGTGATGCATACAAACTCATCGCACACATCCACAGAGCAGCAAACACTACAATAACACACACATAATTTAGTACTCAAACTAGTGAACTTATTTCCTTCCATAGACACATAAACAGTTCCTTAAGCATACTATCAAACACCAGTTACTCAGCTCCAGATATTGCAAATTACACATTCACTTAGAGGTTGGCTTCATTATGGTTAATGATAATCTAGGGATCTCCGTAGGAAAATCTCCCGAAAAAGCAATTTCAGGAGATAATTTTTATGCAAATACAAATACATGCCAAAAGGTGTGAGCGGTTCTCACCATGAGCAGGTAACCACTGGCTACACGAATGACGCTGATGTCAGAGAAGGACTTGAGGATGTCCTCCAGTGTGGTGGTGGTAAAGGACAGGACCTTCTGAGAGGAGTTGGCTGCCACACTCTGCTGCACTGCCTGGAGAGAGAGAGAGAGAGACGGAGAAAGAGAATGAGAGAGAAAGACAAGGAGAACAACCAGCATTAAAATGAAGAAATGAGATGAGAAAAATCACAGAGGAAGTGAACAAATTGAAGCCAAGTCGTGAAGTCGTAACACTGAGAGCTATGCGACCAAAGAAAACAACAGAAAATCTCATCCCTGAATAACAAAACTCCACCTCTAGTGTAGGAGTAGTATTTAATCTGTAGACAGCACCATGACCCATCCTTACTCTCTCTCTCTCTCCCTCTCAGTCTCAGGGCAGACAGATGGCTTCAACATTGAACTGTGGTTACTGCTCAGCAGGGAGCAATGCTGGCTGACACACATTAGGAAACACACACTACATCACATACACTCGCACTCACGTACATGTGTGAGACACATACCAACAGGCAAACACATGCGTGCATACATTCTTGAAGACATGCCTAATTGTGTCTAAAACACTCACACACACACACACACACACACACACACACAAACACACATGGAAAGGAACACACCCAGTATCACCATATTTGCAAATCTTGGCTTTTTCATTGATGGATGCCAGAACACTATTTCATTGATAAAAACAGTGAAGCCAAACAAATGATTACACCTTCTCTCTATCACTGAAACCTGGGCCCCAAGATGAATGGCGCACACACAAACTAAAACACACAGACACACACACGCGTACAAGCTCGCACACACACACACACGCATACAAGGTCACACCGTGTCGAGCAGAGGTTGGGGCCTCCAAAACAAAGACCAGATGATGTCACACATGAGCCACCAATGGGGCCACAGCTGGGAAAGTGATTGTGTGAACTCTTGAGTGTGTTTGTGTGTGTATGGAGGGAGAGAGAGAGAGAGAAAGAGTAAGCGAGAGAGAGGAAGAGAAAGAGATCCACTGCTGGCTTAATGTATTCCAGACATGCTTGCTCCGTTGCTCTGCCGCTCCCCTCCACTGTCCACTGAGCAGTGAGCGGGAGGCGAGCCTTTGCCTATTACCTCACACCAACAGCGGGTCTAGTGTCTATCAGGGGCCCAGGCTTTGGACGGGGCCTCCATGTCCACCTGTATCCGGCGTGTGATTTACAATGTGGTTGTGGAGGATTTAAGGTCTGAGACGAAGCCTTGCTCTCGCTCTTTGCCCCCTTTTCTCTTCAATACACACACACACTCTCCCTCTCTCTTCCTCCCTGATTCTCTCCCTCTCCTCCTCTGTATCATCTCTAAAGAGCCTTGGGCCTTTTACCTCGGAGTATCTCCTCTGCCAGGCTTCCAGTATGGCTGCAGCCTTATCTTCGTTCCAGTTGATGTGGGAAACCCCCTCGTAGTCCCGCAGGTGCTCAAACATCTGCTTGGGAGTCATCAACTGGAACATGGTCTGTAAGGCCTGGGCACTGGAGGGAGGGGTGAAGGAAGGGAGGGTGGCCAGGTGAGAGGGAGGAAAAGGGAAGTGAAGGTGTAATGGGGGAAGAGGTGGGGATGAAAAGGAGGTCAACAGGAGGTTGGACCAAAAAGGGGATGAAGAGAGGTAAAGAGAGAGAGAAATGTTATTTAAGGTAATAATCCACACATTAACCCTGCGTGATATGTCAGTATTATAACAATGTTGTGATATAGATCCATATATCGTCTGCAATTTTGAATATCATAATATGCCGATACAAAGTAAATGTCTCCTGGTTTTAAAGCTGCATTACAATAAAACAAAAGATGAAAAATGAATAATAAATACAAGATGCAACTTTCTAGACTTACACTATTCTAGTGTTTGTGTTATTTGTCTCTAGCTACTTGGAAAGATATTTTGATATTTGATTTTCTCTGTATTCTTCCCACATGCTTTAATATAAATAATATGAGTTTTGCTATTCTCTAGTCTTGATCAATATCCCTCAGAGGCAATGTAACCTGTGCACTATTCATAAAAGTCTTTTTTTTTTTATCTGCTCTTCTAAACACTGGGTTGGGTGGCAGCAAAAACAGTTTTTCTGTAATATATAGAAGAAGACCTGGGTAATTTGGATGAGCAGTGACAGCCACCACTAAAGTGAAGACTAATGACATGGAGACAATTTAAATTGTGTGAATGCCTATAAACCTCATATAATTTTTATAGTAACAAAATGGCAACTCAGTGGATGTAATAACAAGTCATCAAATTTTACAAACCAAGGAAGAAGACATTAGCTAGTCATTTTCTTTATGAATGTGATCACTGTAATATGGTGATAATCACCGTAATGGTGGCAGTTAGCAAACAAGATGTAGACATTGAACTCCAGGATGCCAACATTAACAACCCAATGGTCAGAGGGGCTAAATCTCACACACAGAAACACACAGACACGGAAAAACATGCACGCACACACACACACACACACACACACACACACACACACACACACAGAGAGAGAGAGAGAGAGAGAGAGAGTCACGCACAAACACCCTAATGACCCAACCTTGCCAGGAAAAAACACAACCACAAAACAAACAACGCACCCCACTGTACTCTGTGACCAGTATGTGTGTGTTTGTGTGAGTGTGTGTGGGTTTCTGTGTGTGTGTGTGTGTGTGTGTGTGTGTGTGTGTGTGTGTGTGTGTGTGTGCGTGCGTGTGGCATTCTGTGTGTGTGTGTGGGTTTCTGTGTGTGCATGTGTATGTGTGCATAAGAATGCACCATCCAGACTGTCCTTTAATAAGTGGTCCATTAGCAATGCTTCTACATAACTTGTATAGTTTTCTCCTATAAGGGCAAACTTCTTACTTTTCATTCCTGTCTGCATGTGGATATTGTATGATATGCTTATATAAAACAATGCATGATGTATGATTATGTGCACAGTGCTTATAAAACTGTGTGCATCACAGGAGTCCATAGGTACACCACAAATAAATCTATATGCTTTGACCTACACACTGGCATGAAGTGTATACACCTCACATAGCTGTATATTTGGATAAACGAGCCAAGCAATAGATCACTGTGCACGACTGTATGTGTGTGTGTGTATGTGTGTGTGTGTGTGTGTGTGTGTAGAAGTGGGTATGTAGTGTCCAAGCAGAGCAGCCAGAGCTGAGCAGGAACAGCTGGAGCTCTAAGATTTCACTGGAATCTGCTAATGACTGCAAGATTTACAGCACAGAGTGCACACGCATGCATGCACACGCCGTTTTCGGTGAGCATAAAAGAACAAAAAAACACACACTCTGCCTAGAATAAGCGCTGCGGTGATCACAGCAGTGTTTATGAGCGTGAGTGTGAGTGTGTGTGTATGTGCAAGTGTGAGTGTGTGTTACCTGAGCAGGGGTCCACTGCCATTCTTGGTGGTCCCTCCTACGATCAGTTCCTCCTGCCAGTGCATGTACTTCCTGGACAGACCATGGCAGCCGCCGCTCAGGGCCCGTGCCACGTCGAATGGCTGGCACAACAGCAATGAAAGCAACGGGGGAAAATAAATGTCAGCAGCTCAGCTCAAGCAAAAGATTTTCTTCATGTTTTACCAAAAAATATGATGTGGACTGAATTATAAGTGCGATGGTTGAGAGTGCTGCAATCGTGTGTGTGTACAGTAGGACTGGAAAGGTTATCAGAGAGTTAGTTGCTGTTTCAAATGTTAATTACCACCAAAAACATTTTTGATTTGTGTGGTTTTAAAGTTTTTTTGAAGTACACAATGTCTAGCATCAACCAATCAAGTATTCTTCACAACACTATTGTAATGCTCTTATATGCACAAGGCATATTTGATTGGTTTAAATATGGCTGTGTTTTTTTAATCTGGTGTTTTCTCTCACCCGCCATGTGCATTAAGTGCACATCTCGCAATGCAAAGGCACTTATCATCCATACCGCCTTTGATATGCTTGTGATCTGTATTTCATATGTTAATAATATGGCATTAGCTGTGTTATTATTTTAATGCAAACAGTTCATACAGAATGGGCTCGTACAGAGTAAAATTCAAGCCCTTTTCAAGCACTTTTAAGGTACCTAAACCGAAATTTCCAGTCTCTCAAGGGTTCAATCATCACCAGATTATGTTGAAAATAAAGCATTTTTCAAGGAGTGTATTTGAATTCAAGCATGTTTCTAACCTTGAAAACAGAACAGCTAAAATTAGGCAATTTCCAAACTTTGAAGACTTTGTACGAACACAGCCATTTTCAGTACAAAGTGTAGTGAGATGACTTCAATGTGCATTAGTAATTTTGCAGCATTTTCAGCACATTTTAACAATACTGCAATAAAACCAAAAACTGTGCAAAATTTGGTCAGGTGTACAGGTATTTAGAGCCCTGTGCAGGTGGCTTTGTCTGTGCCGCTGAATACGTAGGTGTGTGCGTACCTTGGTGGCGTTCTTGTTGGGTGCGGTGAGGGGGCAGTCGGGGTCGGCAGGGTTTAGACACGGTCTATCCATGTAGCCGTGTCCGACGTCTGCCTTCTCCAGCATGTCCTCAAAGCTGTCCACCTGGAAGTTCCCGGCTTTCAGCTCCTCCAGGAACTCCTTGGGGTCAAAGTTGGTCCACTGTAGAGGCGGCTTACCTCTGCGAAGGTAAAGATCAGGAGTGCACTATTTAACCACAACTCTGTGTTCCTGCTCATGTGTAAAGTTTTTGTATTTTGGGAGCAGACACATCTGACGCTCAGGCACCAAAGTGATTCGGACTTTGTGTTTAATCTGTGTCGTACTTTTGTTGGTATAGTGGTGAACTATGTATTTACAATCTGGAAAGTTTTTTTTTCTTTGACTGTTGTCTGCAGAAAATCTTTAAATTAGGGTGCAGTGTGCATCAGGAGATAGAGTGGTTGTCTGGAGGGTTCCTGGTTTGATCGCCAGCTCCTCCAGACAGCATGTCAAAGTGTCCTTGAGCAAGACACTGAACCCCTAACTGCTCCTGATGGGCAGCTTGGCACCTTGCATGATAGCCTCTGCCATCAGTGTGTGAAAATGTGTGTGAATGGGTGAATGTGAGGCAGACATTGTAAAGCCCTTTGAGTGGTCGGTAGACTTGAAAAGCATGGTAGAAATGAGTTGGATACTGTAGAGATGAATACTGCATACAAATCTTGCAAAAAGACACAGACTTCTTGAAAAGAAGTTGCAACAACCCAAACATATAGAAACCTGATAGAAGGAGGGTGAAAGAAAGCATTATCATATATTTCCCCTTTAGAAAATAATACATAAATTCTCCCACTCATAAAAAATGTGTAGTTATGAGAGTACACCACTGACCAGTGAATTAATAAGATGTTATTAGAATTGAGTGGTATGGTTATTTTGTGTATTTCTTTTGTTTTACTCCTTTTTTGTTTATTCTGTATACTGTATAGGGCTGTATAGTTTTATTTAATTTTGTACTTTAGTGTGCTTTTTCTAAACCGTGACTGCTGTTTAATTGCCATCACAAATGAGGAAAAAAATGCAAAGGCAGAAAAGCATCTAAGACACAATGTGTCTATTAGTTTGCATTGCATTTGTCAGATGTTTGGGTCCAATTACCTCCACAGTGTGCCCCTCACTCACAGGTTTGATTGCCGCCCAAATTTCTATGAGGTATACCGAGTCTAATACTGAGTGAGGCCAGAAAGAATCTTTGTCTTGCTCAGTGTTAGAAAACAATAAATGGAGACCTATTCCCATCGTGCAATGGCAGAGAGTTGAATTCCTGCTCCAAACCGGTCCTTGTCTCTCTACAGTCTCTATGCCTCACACATTCCAACCTCTCTCTTTCTCTGAATCTCTCTCTCTCTGTGGTTCAGACTACATTGTATGTGCTTAACCAGGCTTGGGTCATTATTCCCAGCCTCCCAACCAGAACATAGTAAAAACCTTATTTACCATCTGAGACCAAGGGGCAACACACACACACACACACACACACATACAGCAATGACAACAGCGCACACTGATGCACAGACATTCACACTGATAGCAAACACACACGGATGTGCACGTACACACACATGTAGAGGTAAAGGTCTGCTGAGTATTACTGTAGCAGCAGGCCATTAGCAACAGAAGGGCCAGACAATGGTGTGAGGCCCAGGGCTGGAGAGAAACTATCGCCAGCGATACGCATGCCAGCAACCACTACAATAGAGCCTTCAGAGGGGACGAGTTCAGGACACACACACACACACACCCACACACACACCCCCACACACACACACACACATACACATAGACACACTTGTTCCTCTGTGGTGTCTGTTTGGTTTGGTTGAGTATGTTTGGCAGTCTCTGCTAAAGAGGTAAAAACAAGATCCAGAGATCTCTTCTCTCTCTGTTTCTCTCTCTGTTTCTCTCTCTCTCTCTCTCTCTTTCTCTCCAACAGTCTGAACATACACACAGACACCATGCGGTACCTCCATATCCGACCATCATGAGCTCAGCATTCCACCTCTTCCATTGTCCCAAAACATCATTTAATCAGTTTGCCAGTTGACCTCATAGCGAGAGAAACCCTACATGTGCCCAATTATAATAAAGACAGCATTTCATCATTTGTCCACTTGAATGCTTGAGCGAAACTGGTGATCTAATGATATGATGTGTTGGCCAGCGGTGTCAGTGCCCAGAATTCATCGGGAGAATCCATCTATCTCGGGGTGGTCAGAGGCCTGCTCGCCAGGTGGACATTTTTAAGTGTCTATAGGGGACATTAAATGACTACATTCAGATAGACTCAAAGATATATCACTGCAGCATATTTAACTGACATTACTGGCAATCACACAATAGCCACATTTTCCTTTCCTCCTTGCAATGCTCGCTAACCAGCAAATATAACACTAACTTTAGTCATTTGCATTAGAAAGATGAATAATGTGACAATGGCTACGACATTTTCAGTTAAATTAACTTGAAAACACTGTTTTATCACTCCCAATGAGAATTTTTTTTTTCTTTCGTTGATATTTTCATAACTCCACTTTGCAGCTTTGTGGTTTTAAAGTGTCTGCGCTAGTCATTCAACTGTGCGCTTGTTTAATGTGGCCCTTCTTCCCGGTTGGGTGGAGCTTTCTGCTTCTAAGCACTGCAATTATCACGAAGGTCCGAACACTGCCCAGCCAGCACACTTTGGTGTAAAAACCAAATCAAACCGGTTGTTTGAGCTCCCAAAATGTGGCACAACCACCAGTACTTCTCTTTGTTTGCTTTTTCAGAGACTGAAGGGAAAAAAGTTGAAAAAGAATATGCATTTCGTCATGAAATTCATGATGAGGGCCATTCTGGTGTGATGCAGCCCAGTGAGATGTCAGATGTTGGTATGATATTACCACAGCTGCACTTACGGTAGATAGACCATTCCAGACTGAAGCTTGGCTCCCTCCCAGAAACAGTCCAATGGGGTGATGATGAGGCAGGGATGTAGTTTCTCTATGATCTAAGTGGGCAGGCACACACACACACACACACACACACACACACAGAGAGAGAGAGAGAGAGAACAGAATTAACAACTAAGTCTTTGAAAGCCAAAAATGACTTAATTTGTTTGTGATATTTAATCGGGACCTAGTAGAGGTCCACATAAAAACAACTTTACAATGTCAATCTGAAGCTTCTTTGATCTTACCTGATTCATTAAATGGGTTTCTGTGACTAGCTCTCCTGATTTGTAGCATAAGTGTTCTAATTTCCAATGTCTGAAAAATGGAGTGAAACAGATTATCAGTTGTATTCAATGTGTTTTACACCAAAGTCATGCATTGCAGAGAGACATGGCAAACTCTGGTTACCTGTTATAAAGGTAAACATGAACTCTGCTGGCTCGGATGGCTGATTCCAGGTGCTGTCGTAGCGCCTCCACTGTCAGAACGTTGGCTCCCTCCTCCCGCGGCGTCTGGATCATCAGCTGAGGGTTAAACATGGCCTCCTCGCCCATCTTCTGCCGCGTGTACTTCAGCTCCTGATTCACGCGCCCACCGACTGGACAGAGATGAACACACATGTTAAACCGGTGCAGTCGAACGCAAAAACATATCCTATTATATATATGTTTGTATTCAGCTGATTTAATCATTATTTAGTTCAAGTCGGTATGAGCTGACACTGGAACGATGGCTCAATCAGTTCACTGTGTTCCTTCTCAACAACAACAGAAGCTGGGAAAGGCAGGACACTTTCTGACAGCCCCCCCGCCCCCTCACTCACGCACATAAGCAAAATCATGTGCTACAACATCCTTGACCTAAGGAATAATCCTCTATTTTTTCCTGCAAAGTAAACCCAAAGACGTCTCAGCCTGGCCAAGACATTATCAGACTCCTATCTTAAACAAAAGAGCTTTGCTTATAATGAGATTGTACCGGTACACTGCCAAACATCCTAACTCCTTTTGATCTAGGAGAGCAACATCATTCGAACAAATCCACATTTCAAAAAGACTGTTTAATGTTTCCACTCAAATTTGCTGACAAGTCAGCAGTGCCAGACCACATTTAGTGCATACGTGTGTTTGTGTGGGACTCTATGTGTGTGTGTGAGAGAGAGAGAGAGGGAGAGAGAGAGAGAGAGAGAGGCTCTCTTCCAGGCTTTGCTCCCAGTATCGTGGGGGGACTAAGCCCTGTGCGTGCGCTCTGAGCTCTCAGCTAGCCCAGCTACAAAAGCAGCCTTTCAGGCCCTTTAGCTGCCCTGCTCCACCCCAGCATAGCCAAGGCAACTCTGGCAAATACTCTCTCACAGACACACACACACACACGCACACACACATACACTGGAACAAAGGCAGGCAAACGCACACATGGTTGCACACACACACACACACACACACACACACACACACATTCCCACACTTGCATCAGTCAGCTACCAGGTTGATTCAGCCTGTCTTTGTGTTATTAACGTTCTCTGTTACTTTAAAGGAATATTTTTGTGAATATTGTGTTGTTAGCTGAGTGCTATGAAGGAAAATGGGAGGAAAAATTGTCTTGATGGCTTGGGAAGAAATTGGTACCGTTGGCTATGCTACCAAATTTAATAAAATACACTCATAAAAGTGCTTGTTTTCAAAACATAAGATTGTTTTACACTGATCAATATGGACTGAGGGTTGCGTGTGTGTGTGTGTGTGTGTGTGTGTGTATGCACACTTTCTGTGTGTGCATCTGTCTTTTTGTATCCTTCAACTCTGTGTATCTGTGTCTGATTTACTAGCACAAGATTTCAGGCTTTCCATCATCAGTAAGTGAATGTTCAATGAAAACTCAGACAACGTATAGCGCTCTGTCTTTTTTCACCCGCTCACACACACCCATGCAGGCACGCACACACGCTAATATGAAAAATGCCCTGCGAGAGAGCCGACTGTGTGAAAAATCTGTAACATTTTATTATGCCTTAATCCAATTTAACAATTCCGCTGGATTCATGCAACAACAGGCATAGGTTGAATATTTTCAGCCCATTGTAATGGCATTAAAGTTGAACATAAGCATGCCTATTCTGCTGGGCTGGACCACCCAGTCAGGCCAATGGAACAGGGAGGGAGGGGGCCGTGTCTCGGGGCATTAGGAAAACACACTTGATTTCTTTTTTTCTGGACCCAAACAGCATTCCCATCTGATCCCGTCTGAAGGCATGTTTATAATACTCATCATTAATAGCAGGCCCAGGCTAACCGGAGCGACATGCTTTCCACTGCTAAGGCAAGCTAGACAGCTACAGTGCACCAACCCCAACCCCCCTTCTTCAAAAGAGCACGCATGGAACTGATTTAGACCCTACACACACTGACAGTGCACTAACAAGTCGACTTGTCTAGTACACTCACCGCTCAAAGGCACGGCTAGCCAAAAGGCTTTCTGAAAGTATGCTGACAAGAGCGAGAACCGGGAATACGGAGATAATAGAGACTGGCGTGTCCGATGTCAGTTCGCTTCTAAGTGTGGCCGAAGATGAGAAAAGATGATTGAAGAAAGATGGGAGGGACATGCTTAGAAAGACTTCTCTCTCTCTCTCTCTCTCTTGCGCTTTCTGTCCTGAACACATTCCAAAATCTGGACTGCCACCCAAAGACCTTGAGTTTACAGCAAGCAGTGAGGAATGGGACAAGTCAAAGGAATGCACTCTCTCCCTTTCTCCCTCCCGCTCTACAGGAAACAGCACATTACGGCCTCAGGCTTGGAGAATTCCACACTTCACGAGGTTACAGCGTTTTGGGGTCAACACTCGCACAGCCTCAGGGTGAAATTAACACCCCAGCTGGACCAAGAAAATGTGTGTGCGTGTGTGTGTGAGAGCGCGTGTGTGTGTGTGTCTGAGCATGTGAGTGTGTGTGCATTTGCGTCCGTGCAAGCATGTGCATGTGAGTGTGTACACACAGCTGTGTTTCTTCAATGACACATATTCCCATATTCCTTCTCCTAAGAAAACCGGTTGACCCCGGCATATGTTGATATCTCAAAGGTGTCCCGCTCCGGGCCTCAGCAGCCACGGCCTAAAACAAAGTGCCATTGACTTTTGAATACTTCCCATTCCATTCCATCCCTTGCCGTCTTCGTTCTCTTCCTTATTCTATCAGTTCTTCATCCCTCTTTTCTCCCTCTTGCCTACACCACCTATCCCCAATTGTCGTTTACGCACACGTGGTGTTCATGTGTACGGCCACTTGTCTGTAATACTATCCGCTGCTGGAACAGTTTACGGTTTGTAAAGAGCCAACAGCTTTTCAGGAAAGCATTTTTCAAAATATTCTCCCACAAAACATAAGCAAATTAGTGTCTCTGTCCATGTGGGAAGACGAGGGAGGGAGAGTTAGGAAAGAAAGAGAAAGAAGTGTAGAGAAGAGAAGAGAAGAGAAGAGGCAGGCCTATATGTGTCACTGTATTGCAGCTTTCATAGAGGGTATTCAGTTTGTTGCATAACATTAACCCCTGGTCCCCCCTATTCTCAATGTGGGGGGACACGGGGGGAGACGGAGGGAGAGAAAGTAGGTTTCTAAGGAACTGACATCACCCCTCCCCCCTTCTCTGTTCTGAACTCCGAGCCCCCCCTTCATACCCTCTAAATTTTCTCTCTCTCGGCTCTATTCAGTGCAAGCCTGTGATTGGCCAGATCATGATGGCAATCAGCCCAGCCCCTCTGTCAAAGCCAATCCCCCATCCTAACCCCCCTCACACCTCTCTCTCTCCCCCTTTCTCTCTCTTCCATGCCGCAACACCCCCCCAGCACACACATCTCTTACTCCTGACAACAGAAGCATCCCTCCCTTACTCTCAAGTGGAACCGCAGTGGCAAACAACTTGGTTTCATCACCTCTGGTGTAGCTCGGACGTGACGAACACATAGACGTTTGCAACACACTTTGTTGAGACTAGGGCTGAACGATATGACATGATTCACAATTTGGGAAGGAAAAATCATTTTTATATAATAATTATCGTTTTCAGTGATAACAAAAATCTATCAAAATGTGTGAATTGTGTGATATTTGTTGGGTTTCTTACATCTGGAGGGATGATTTGTAAACTTTGGCATCTCTGTGGAATCAAAATACTTTTAAAATGTCATTTATAATTTGTCATTTGTTTCACCTTTATCAAAAAAAAAAAAAAACAGAAAAAAGAAAAACAAAAAAAATAACAACTGCAGTTCCTGTGATTTAGATATTGCCAAGGGAGCAGAGGAGTGTTATATGATAGTACCACATGTGTTTGTGCATGTACAGTATGCATGCATGTGTATAGGATTGCATGCAAGTACATGTCTATATACATCTGCATGCATATGAATATACACGTTGTGTGTGTGTGTGTGTGTGTGTGTGTGTGTGTGTGTGTGTGTGTGAGTGCGGGTATGTGTGTCTGTGTGTGTGTGTGTGTGTGTGTGTGTGCGCAGAGAGAGGATTAGCTGGATTAGGCCCCCTCTCAGCAGGGACCCCCTGTGGTGAGGAGGAAGCCCCCAAAACCAGGTCATCTCTCTGCCACCAAAGTTCCAGCGACCTCCCATACCCTGAGCCCCCGATACTATACCACCAGGAGAGAGAGAGCGTTCCACATTCAAAACATACACATGAGGACATAATCAGAACAGCCCTGCACCAAAACAAAAAAAAAAAAAAAAGAAAAAAAGAAATCATGAAAATGCAAGTGGATGCATCTTCCACGTAGCCAAAGCCATTTCTAAAAAAAAAAAAAAAAAAAGTCTCTTTCACAAAATACACAGTCACATGTGAAAATACACATATGAATTCAAAGCACATGTGCTTCTTGGACACATGTTGGTCTTGCATGTGAATTTAATTTTTCACACGTTAAACAAACGTTGTCACATATTACAGAAAAGGACGACACGCTGATAAAGAAAAACACTTTTAACCTGTACATCGAAAGTCTCATATCTGAAGTTCAGGCTGTCATGTGACGTGACAAAATTGTTTACACGCAAAAACCGACATGAGTCTAAAATGTACATGTGCTTTGAATTTACGTGTATTTTCCCATGTGATTTTTCTTTTGGAAGGGCTGAAATTCCAGGGATAAAAAGACTCACATCCCTGTGTATACAGTAAGCCGAGGCAGACACAGTGCTTCATATTAAAAATCAGCAATTCGGTAAACCTGGAGACGCAGCTGCTTATGCTGCAAGCGGTGGAGGCATGTTTGACATGCAGCTATGACACAAGACATCTCCCTTGAATCGTCTTTTCTTCTTGGAAGATTCTGATGAAAACAGAGCGGGATCCAAATTACACAAGAGAACATTTAATGAGAAAAAGAAAATACACAATCAGGCAGATTTGCCTCATTATGAGTCCTGATTGCATCATTCCTTCTCATTTTCCCTTCCTCTGTCCCCCGCCAGCGCTCAGTCAGTCCGTCCAGGTATGGTTTCCCACAGTACATTGTCTAGGAAGCTCAACACCTCCTCTTTCCTCTCCTCCGTTCTCATGCTTCCTCCTTGTCTCCCTGTCAGCTGCTGCCGCCGGTCGACTGACAGCACTTTGATCTGCACAGAGAACCCACCTGTTCCCTTCTTCCACCGCCGCTGCTCTGCCTCTACCTCCATCTGCTGTCATTTCCACTTCCTCTGCTGCTGTCATCCTCCAACATTTTTATTGTCACTCAATGTATTGTGGAGATGAGTGATGTCTGTATCACTGAGAGTCATGTTATTAATTATTTATCTACAGCTGGGTAAAAATTCAGTGAAAATTCTGGTACAATTTCATGCCAAAATAACAGTTTTGACCTTGAATTTTTCCCTGACTTAATCACTTAAATTACTTTTTTTACTTGTTCATTTTTTACTTAAATTGCTGCTACTTTGCTGGAATCATTACAATATCTTTAAACTATTCTTGAGCACTGAATTGTATCACAAGCAAAGCAACAGTTGAATCCCATACCCACCTTCAGTGTCTCTACCTCCAAAAAAGCCAAAACCCCCTCACATATCAAGCCATCCACTATAAGCTTTTACCACTTTATTCATTCCTTACTCATTCCTTACTCTGCTATCAGTTTCAACATTACTTTGACCTAATCCTCACAATGTAGCCCCTGAGGAGGTCCCACAATGTCCTGCAATTTATGGCTGAAGTATGTGATTTGCTTTGGATTTTCCATCCTCCTGCTCTCGCTCATCACCATGAAGCCTCCAATCCCATCCTCCTCATCCTCGCCACACCAAGCTATTATTATCAGAAAACAGATAGGAGACAGGAACGCTATTTTGCTTCTAATGTCCAAAATTGCAGGGTTGTGTGCTGTGTGGATAAAAAAAGGATGCTCTGGCTGCCATGTGGAAAAAAAATGCAAAGATCCAAGACCCAAGGCCCTCTACAAAAGGATATTCTGTTTGGTTTTGGTGATGTGGATAAAATCAAATATCACAATATCTTTGACTGAATACCTCTTAATTGATATTTTGACAATACTGTAGGGAAGACTATCAGTGCTTTCATAAGATATTTATACAGAGGTGACTTAATCCCTGGTACTGTGGAACAGCTAGTACAGCTGAATAAGATCAGAAAATTGCATTAATTCAGTATAATGTAGATTTTGTAACCAAGAGAAGACAACATTTATGCCATATTATGATACCACAATATCCAGAATCCCAGATGATATTTAGTATATTATCACAATATTTATACAATACCAATATATCGTCTAACTATAATTTGACTCATCAAAAAGCATTTTTGGAGTAGAAAGTCTCTCTTTATTTGTGGTAGTATATGTAGTAAGAGTGCTAGTAAGTGTCGTAGTAGTAATAGCAGTGTTGATGGTTGCAGCAGTTAAATGTGAGCTGTGCAATGCAGGTGTGCACACATCCACAAACACTTGCTGAAAAGCTTCACTGAGAAGCAAGACCCAATCTGACCCAGAGCAACTCCTTTCAACACCCCACCCCCCTTTTCAACTTTCAAAGGGGAGAGTGAGCGACTGAAAAATTAAATTAAAAAAACAGGGAGTGATATACAGAGAGGAGAGCGAGAGAAATGGAGAGAGGGAAAGAGACAGTCAGAAATGGGGAGGGAAGAACGCTGACATGCAGCTGTAAGCATAACGTCCTCCCCCGGTTACCTCACCCTCCATCCCACCCCTTCCCAAGCACCGCGACCCCTGACATAAATGTGACACCCCAGCTGCCAACCCCCCCCCCCCCCCCCCCCCCCCCCCCCCCCCCCAACACACACACACCCCCACCAACCCTCAGCAGCCCCCAGCTCCAGCATTACCATATGTATGGGGTCCCCTCGCCCCTGATTATGCTAATCACCTGTCCGGCCCCTGCAGCCCCTAAAATGGGTGTATTTAGCAGTCGGCTGGCTCCCAATGCAGCTTCCCCTGGGCCCGAGGTGTACATTCACACACTCCTCAATGGGCAGATTCTTCCACGTTGCTGCCTTCATTCAGGTCCCACTACCCCTCCCATCCCCAGCCCCAAAAATCCTATTCAATGCCACTGGATTCACAGAGCAGTGGAAAGAGTAGTAAGGAAGAAAACGATGGGAGAAAGTCTGTGTGTGAGACTGAGTGTGTGTGCAGTGGCTGCCGTTGGACTGAAAATACCCAAGATGTCGGGCAAAATGATGTGTTAATTGATGTATGTGATCCAGAGGATTCAGGAGGTTTCATTTCTTTGGACTGTGGCTGATTCCGAATTCCTTCCTGCAGTGCCATAAATTCACCAGTGATAGTCAACTATTGTTTCAAGTAAAAAAAAAAGGACAGAAACAATAAAAATCACCCATTCGTGGTTAAAGTTGGAGGGAAAAATATTTTTAAAATACCACAACATCTTGTGGAAATTACAAAAAACTCTCATCATCTTTAGGTCTGTTTTTTTAATTGAAAAAAAAAAAAAAAGCTTGTCCTATACTTTTACATAAGACCCTCTGTCCTGTCAGTGCCTGTCGAATGCAAGCCAGGTGAGCCCACTCACCCTGCTGCATTTACCGCCCTGTGATTGGCCCAGAGCCCAGCCATAACAGACCGTGACATGAGCCTGAGCAGCCAATCTTAGCCAGCCATCTCTCTGTCATTTCCTGGAAAGATGGCCCATGATTCCAGGTATCCCAAAATCACACATTCCTAAGTGCGGACTAGAGAAGACACACAGACAGAAAAAGAGAGAGAGATGGAGAGAAATTTTGTTTCTTTTCCTAGAGCCTCACTTTTAATGAACTTTCCACATTCATAAAGATACTATCATGACACACAGACCCTGACCTTTGCACCTTTACACTCTTGATTTTTGGTTACTTTTTTGGCAATGCGGGACTTAATACTCACTCACTCACAACAAGTTTCTTAGGAGAGTGATAAATATCAAAAATGTAAAATGTATGAGAGACAGAAAGAGAATAACAGTTAGAGAGGAAGAGGGAGAGTTATACTGTTTGATTTTCAATTTTTGTTGTATTTCATTTGCTCTGTTTTGTTCTATTACTGTGCAAGTCCTTCTCATGTTTTAACCCAACAAATGAATTATGTCATGCCATTAAAATGAACTGAAGTGAACTGAGCTGAACTGAGTTGATTCAAATTGGACTGAACTGAAATGAATTTAATTCAGAGACCCTTTTGAGACATCAGTCGAGTCTACACGGAATCGCGTGGCAATCTGCTGCGTCGGGTCACAGGCATTCCCCTGTCCCAAAACTTCAACTCGCCTGGCAGGGCAGCGATGCCGCCGCAGCGAGGCTCAGAGCTTGTATCCTGACACACAGTGACTCGATCTAGACCTCCAAACCTCTAAATCATCCAAGAGGGGAAATGTTTTATATCACTGTATCATTATGTCTTGTGCATGTGTGCGAGTGTGTGTGTGTGTGTTTGTATGTGTGTGTGTGTGTGTATGGTGCTGGTGTAATTGCTGTTGTTACAAGATTCTATGACGTTGTGCCTTAGGAATTGCAATGAACTGAATTACGAAGTAATCCGTGCATACCGGGGAGGGGGGGGTTTAAAATACACATACACATTATACACACATCTGTGGCCAAAAGTTCCAATGACACACAATTTAGAGACATCTAAGTTTGCATGAAAAAGTCTCTGTGCTGCAGTCTGAAATGCATCAATCCACACCCCAATCTCTCTGCTAGTGTACCGCAGGCACTGCAGCCAAAACACAAACACACTACTGCTACTATACTCCTGCCCCCCCCCTCAACTGAGCTTCCACACCCCCACACCCCTCTCTGCTGTTTCGTACTTTCTCCGCCCCTCTGGCAGTCAGCGCTGGGAGGGAGGGAAGAGAGGAAAGGGGAAGAGGAGGGCTGCGGGGAGGGAGGGAGGGAGGCCAGACCACCCTGCTCTCATGGCAGGGCTGAGTGTTTACATTGCCGTGCCTCACTCTGTAATACATCTGGCATTCTGAGGCCACTCTCTCTCCCCGGCCAGGGAAGGGGGGATGGAGGAGCGGGAGGAGGGGGAGGGGGCTGCAAAGGGGAGGTGGCTAAGGGTAAAGAGAGAGACCTTTTTGGCAGGGAGGAAAAGAGGGGGATAGAAGTGAGAGAGAGAGAGAGAGAGAACGGGAGAGAGGCAGAGAGGGAGAGAGAGAGGGAGAGAGAAAGAAAATGAGAGAGAGAGAAAGAGAGAGAGAGGAGGAGGAGGACAAGGGGGGAGGGTAAGTCTCTCCACAGTCTCTTGTGGTCGGTCATTCACAGGGCTCTGGTTTTTGAATAAGAGCGCCCGAAAGAATGCAAAATGTAAACAGAGAGCTTGGAGGCATCTCAGGATGTCGTTTGTGAATGGGAGTGCGTTCACCTCACGAGTGCGCACATACACACACTCTCTCTCACACACACACACACGCACACGGACACACATGGAGACCTGAGCGAGCAAACGTTTAAAAGTTATTTCACATTTACTTAGCCAGGCAGAGCTAATATAAACAAAGCTGCTTTCAAATGAAGGAGCGCTAGCTTGAGAAAACAGGGCTGTAAGTCAGTGTACAGTACCAGAGGCACAATGTTTCCCCACACTAAATCCCTCACCAGCTAGCCTGCACTTTTCATCAACTCGTAAAGTTTAACACAACACGCTGGAATGTTATTCCTTCTAGAGAGGTTTAATCCTGTTTGTAGCAAACTGATAAACACAAACTTAATTGAGTCCGGTTTGGAAAATGTGTCTGCGTGTGCATGTGTACGCGTTTGTGTGTTGATGTGCATGGGTGTGTGTCCATGTGGGTGGGTGCAAGATTGCCTGAATTTGTGTATGTGTGTGTGTGTGTGTAAAAGAGAGATAGAGAGAGAGAGAAAAGGATGGCGAGAGAGACGGAGAAAGAGTGAAAGAGAAAAAGGGAGAAAGATGGATGACTGCACTGTGTATTCTGCACAAACTAGGAAAAATATTGGGTGTGGGCACATTTGTGTGTTTGATTGCTTGCGGCTGCTAAATGAAAGTGGTTGGAGATAGAGCATGAGAGATAGACTGAGAGAAAAACAGAAAGAGAGAGAGAAAGAGAATAAATAGAGAGAGAGAAAGAGAGGGAGGATAACAGAGGGATAAAGAGGGAAATATGGCAAAGGCCCATAGAAATAGCCTGCCATGCCAACCCTGCTCAACCACCTACTCAGTCACAGAACCAAAACCCAAAACCCAGAGGGGAACATGGCCTGTGTGTGTATGTGTGCATGCATGTGCGCGTGCATACATGCATCCATGCTCCCATACACATCAAAAGCTGGATAATTCAATCATGGAAACCACAATCCTCTCAGTGGAGAGGCCACATTCAGAACACTCCTCCTCCTCTTCCTCCTCCTCATCTTCGTCCACAAGAAAGGATGTCAAGGCTTCTTCCGCATGCACTTAACATTATACTGCTCTCCTCTTCACTGCCATTACCAGCACAACAACAAAACAACCACCAACTCTGTCAGCTCGGCTCTTAATCACGCTAGATAAAAAACAGACATCCAAGGGAGGGAAAGAGCTGCTTTAGAGCAAAGTTTGTTTCTATCAGAGTATTTCTGCAACTTTAGACCAGGCAGAGATAGCACACACATGCATATAACTGAGGAAAAAAAACTATCATGGGTGCTCTGCACTGTGGTGGGCTCAGGCACATACCACAATAAATATATTCAAAAATTGGAGAACATTAAATTTAAGTGGCCATTATTATTTATCAGAGATTAATTCAGGATTATATCAGATTTACTGCCCTCTGCTGGAGAATAAGAGGGAAACATAAACACACACACTCCTTGAATGAAATGAGAGATGAGACAGGAGAAAAACACATTCTCACACTCTGTTAACAACACACAAAGACAGACGAACACATGCACACACACACACACACACACACAAGCATGCACAGAACGTACAAGACACAAACAACTAATGGTGACAGCTGCTACTTCTACAGCATTTCTTCATCCCCTCCCTCCTCCCCCATCCCCTCTGCTGTGAGTCTTCACTCTGCACCCGGGCCACAGGGTGAGTATCAGGTGAGGTTTTAAATAGCGGGGCCTCTATGAGATGACCTCAGGGCCCCAGGGGTCTAGCCTGCGGCCCCTGGCCTCTACACTTATGCCCCCCAAGAAAGCGCTTCAGGACCTGGGCCTCCCCTCAGTCTGCAGCCTTGACACTACAAACCACGGCCCTATGCCCCGGTCCAGGCCATAAATCTATATCCCATAGGCTTGTTTCATCTTGAATCACTCGCACATAACTCTGCGTAGTTCAACTTGAGTCCATGTTGGACACGGAAAACAAAAGGTATCCTCTTTGCCATTATCCCAAGTGAAAGCTATAGGTTCATTTTCTCTGTCTATAGACTAACCACAGCTCTATACCCGGCCCCATTTACAGTGCAGCTCCAGCCTCTTTCTCATCCGCTTCACCCTGAGTTTCAACTTCAACCCTTGCCCAGAGCTCAGGCTTCAAAAGCCCATTTCCAATCTTTCTCCTCCCTTTACCCCCCAACTCTCTCATTCTCTTTCTTCTCATCCCTAACTCAAGGCATAGCCCCATAACCACAGCCCAACCCCAGCCACATCTCCAGCCCCTCTCAGCGCAGGGAGAGCGAGAGAGTGAGGGGCCGTCCTACAGGAAGGCCAATGTTTACGCGATACTGTTTTAATTAGAGGCAGGCGGCGCTGCTATTTTCTTTACAATTTGGCCTGTGTTTGCCTTAACCCAGAATGCCAAGGGATGGCTCCACTTTCCATTTGTGGCCGGGAGGAGCTTGAAAGGGGGCATCTTCCTCTCTTCCACATCTCTGCTCTGCGGACGTGGCTCATATCTAATCCCAAGATCATCTAGAATCATCTACATCTTGAAGCCGAAGTTGTATACAGGCGAGCGTGTGTGTATTCCAACATTGTGGGAAGCACAGCGGACAAGTGGCCACATTTGTGTGTGGGGAGAGCAAGATCGGAGCGAGATAGGAGACCACAATACTACAACTTCCTGTTTCGACTAATAATTTCCTGTGAGCGCTGTAGCTGACATAAACAGCATTCATCTGCAGCGTGGATGCACTCTGCCCCAAATACACAGCGCTATCATTTTCATGCCATCTGGGTAGGGAAAAAATACTTGCAAAAGACTTTATTATCAGGCACCAAATGTTCAGCAAAACACAATACCCCACAGATCCATAAAGGCTGACACAATCAACTCTTTGTGCAAGCATGTGTTTAGCTCCCAATTGGTCTCTGTCGCTTTGTCTAATAAACAGAACTTCCTGTGTCTGAGTGTTTATAAACAGTGCTGAGTGAGCACTGTGTGAGAAGAGACAATCCCTGCGAAAGCTGTGGCACGTGACGGGCCATAGAATAAACACAGCGGCCTGCTCTGGTACGCAGCTAATGGTGGTCTGCTGGAGACCACAGCCTCCTCAGCATGACCAAAAAGCAGGTGACGACAGACACGGGATGAGATCACCGACGTAAAAATGTAGCTCCACTCAATTCTAATGGGATTGAGAGATCTAATATGAGCTGGGTGCATTGTGTGTGTGTTTGTGTGTGTGTGTGTGTGTGTGTGTGTGCGTGTGTGTGTGTGTCTCCAGGCCACACAGCTTCCAGGCGGGGTCGTCCATGGGTCGCCTGTGGAGGGCAGTTCCAAATGAAACATAAACAGCCGCTCTGTCCTCTCCTCCTCTCCTCCTCTGCTCTCGGACGACGGGCCAGTCCCCCAGCACAGCCCAGCACAGCGTTCCACGGTCCAGGCAGAACTAATCTATCCCTCAGCTGTGCAGCCTAATCTAAACAAACAGATCTCTCCCTACCAGCATCTGGAACCCCTCACATCCCAGGACCTAGGAAACCACTGCAGCCCCGTTCTCTTTGTCGGTGTGTCAGTGCGTGTGTATGTGTGTGTAAAGGTCTCTGTGTATGAGCAGGGCTGGGCAATATGGTTGAAATCAATATCATAACATCCACGTGTATTTTCTATAACTACATACATTACTATATGAACCATGTATGCAAAACCACGTTAAATTACCAAATTAACATCCACTCTAAATGAAGATAATTTTCCTATTCCTTTTTCTAAATATGTATCATCAATTTAGTCAGCAAAACTGTGTCATATTCTAAAATCACCAAATCATCACAATATGATACACCCTGGCCTATCAGACCCCTGCAGCAAGCTGAAGGAAGAGCTGGTGTGATCTATATAGGAATCAGCCTGTTCTTATACTGGGTTTAATGGTAGGCTATACAGGGTACAGTTCTGGTGTTTTTAAAAGAGGCTAGAGTAAATGGTGTTGTACAAGCCACAGAAAACATGCCAAACACAGAAAGGACAACCACACAGACGACTGAAATATGTACTAATGGTATTTTGTTTTCTTTATAATTAAAAAAAAAAAAAAAAAAAAAAAAAAAAGATCTTACATTATTTCTGACTAGATACAACTGAGGCTCCACTCATGCCTCCAATAGCTCCTCTCGCCCTAAGTGCTGGAATGCGGATCAAAGGAAAGGAAAAACAGCGCAGCCCCTTTCCCTTACCCCCCAAACACCACCCAAACACATAGTCCCCTTCTCCGACAAAAAAAAAGAATTTATTCTTCATAAACTGTTTCCGAAAAGCACAACAAGTGAGCGGCCATTCCACTCCACAAACATGAGTTCTTGTCCGCACTCCGCTTTTTCCCTTCAGCCGGAGACAAATCTTTTTGGAAAGTTGAGAGCTGTCCAAAACGGGACCACACACAGTCTGCGAGCATTCAACTGCTGGGGGCAGGCAGACACACACTCACACACGCACACACACTCACAAAATGGCGGCTTTGACAAAATTTCCTCTCCCTTAAAAGCTGCTTATGAACTTAATTACAACTTTACTTTAGAGTTCAGTTTAAGTCGCAATGTGTGCATCGCCGTGAGCGCGCGTCCGCCACGGGACGTGGAATCAAGCAACAAATAGCTTATAATAAATAAATATATATATATATATTCAAGGTTTGAGTTGGCCACTTGCCAGCATCTATACAATAAACAATCCCCCTAGCTTGTTTAGTAGCTACCACCATCCCTCTCCTCTTCCACCCCACCCAATCCACCCTATAGTCCTCCACACACAAAACCTCAGAAATACTGAATAAGAAATACAGTATCTTGCACACAATCACTTCAGCATATATTTGTCATTTAAAAAATGTATACATTCACAAAAACAAACAATAATAACTCAGAAAGTCTTACCTTCCACCCAGAGTTTCTCCACGTCCGTCTCCAAATTAGCTGCCCGTAAACCCACGGCGAAAGCTCCGAATATCATGAGGCCCACAACCAAAAACTTTCCGCAGTTCTTTTGTATGTAACAGCCCAGCCTAAATAAAAGTCTCTGGAACTTCGCTCTCAGCCATAGAGGTGCTTTTCTCCCAGTCGCCTTCCCCTGCGACGAGACAAGAGTCCCAGTGTTACTGTCAGCCAGAAAACAAACAAAAGCTGCAACACCAAGCTTACCTGGACAGGTGAGTCTGCAGGTGATCAAGGAAAAAATGGTTTTATAATAACTTTATGCAATATGGGTAAGGGTTGCCCTGTCATAGGAGGGTTCCCATAATTCTACATGTCAATGACCCCTAAAGTTACCCGACCTGGGCCCCCATTAGACAGGATGAGGACCTAAGGAGCCCTGTGTGACATGTTTAGCTCTTCCATGTAACTGCAAAAACGCTTCTGGTGTGGGATAGGACAGACAGTGAGAGCTATGATGGAAATATGTACATGTTTTGTCACTATGGAGTAACAGTGAAATTATACTATTATGCTTGGACCCCACGTATACTACTCAGTGCTCCCTGGAGGTTCCCAGGGCCCACACTGAGCACCACTGAGTTGCTATCATATCACTGTCATGTAAAATCTGTTGCCTGTAGATCTACACACAAAGGAAATATGTTACCACGCACAGAAACAGAGCATTACATCAGCCCACATTTCCTAAGGCCACATTGTGTCATTTCATCGGACAGTGATGAGTTATTAGGATGCTGATCCGGATACTCTGACAATTTTAAGTAACAGGTATCACCGTTTTGTTCAACATGGTAAAACTTGAGACGGCTGCTTGCTCTTCCCCAAAGGTCTGCGGCGGGACCTCCAGCGTGGATGAAAGTTTTTTTTTTTTTTTTTTTTTTTTTTTTTTAACAAAGAAAGATAGCTGTCAAGCCAGCATTAGTTTATATGACGCTTGTTGACATGAAGGTGTCTCTCGCCCGTGCACGCGCAGACGCGCGCGCGCACACAGCCACCCACATGCAGAGGCACCTTAAGGAAACAACATAGTCTAGCAAAGGAGTATCATGGAAATCTCACAGATAGCCCATAAGTCATTATACAATTAAAGTGGCATTACCATATAATATCAAAAATGTCACTAAGTATGATAAAGTGACAGTAATCCTACTATCGAGTAGGCTCCCACAGCTATGGGAATATTAGGCAATAGTTTTTTGTTTTGTTTTTTATTGCCGGGGAAGCCCACACACTGACACCCATGCATACACACCCAGTGGTGATATTAAATCTCCTGAAAGGGTGCATGTGGTAAAATCCACACACACATACACACACACACCACCACCACACACAACTCCATTCCCCATCCAGCAGCCTGTGTGATCCAGCCAGGGGAGTGGAGGAGCCATCACTGAGGGACTTACAATATTTGTGAACGGAAGAGGGCAGCCACATGGATTTTTTTCTTTCGCTTAAAGCGAGGTGAGCGACTCGCTTAAGTCAAGATAATGCCACTCAAAATTTTACTTATGCACCCCCCAAAGCATGCTCAGCCTGTGTTGTAGTACCTGCATATAACCGCGGTGACAGAGAAATTGTTAAAGCTAACAGTCTGTGGGTGAAAGTTGCATGTTTTGCCTTGAGTGTTGGGACCGTTATCGGTTGGGACGATGTTTTAGGGGGTGCAACAATCGAGTAATTGCAATTTACTTACAATCCTGACAAGCCCCGGCTTCTACAAGAGAGCCCGACTAAAGACGTAGCGTATTGAATCCCGAACAAAACAAAACAGAACTAAGTTGGGCTTGCAGCAGCCTTGTCTCAAATCCCCCTATCCCCCTGCCCAGCCCGTCCGCAGCTATATCCCGTTACCTAGCAGCGACTGGGCAAAGTTTGGTCACTTTTTTGCGGCTACAGTGAAACCCAGATCAATCAACTGCACCATGGTAATACGTGAAATAAGCACCTCGGATATTTGCTGCAATGCAAAACCCGCATCGCAGTAACTCGGCCGCTGCAAATACTCCAAATCCAGCGGTGTGTTGCGGGTATAGTCCCCCCTGTTCCTCCGCGTTATCCTCGGCCGATCGGGGTCTCTGTTTTCCTGCTCGGAGGACGCATTAGCAGCCGAGGCCATGTTGCGGGGACTGCGCGATGGTTACCGTTTCCCACTTGATAATATTTCCCCGAAGGCGTGTAGCGATATCCCAAGGCAACAAAGTTTCACTCTCGGTGATCTCACACCCGTGAAGTAGGACTTCATACTCCTGTTGGAGACGGCGAGTCAAAGTCTGCGCCTTCCATCCCAACATTTCGTGATCCGGAGGTCTCCACCGCTTTCACCGCATTCACCGTGTCTCTTAAAAAAAGCAAGTTTCTCTCAAAAAGCGAGGCGCGCAAAGTGATTCCCATACACAAATCGTCGGGTAAGAAACCTCGATGGTCGTTGCATTCTGGTGAGATCTATGTGGTCTTCCCCTGGGCCGCGCGTCACGGCCAACTCTGAGATTCAATAGATGAGGAGAAAAAAGACTCTCCATTTGGAGGCAGAAGAGGAGGAGGGGTGAAAAGAAAAAAAAGACTCGAGATCCCGCCTCTGGGGCTGTCAGATTGCAGGACTTTCTTGCATCTGATTGGTTCCAGAAGGGCAAAAATTACTCAGCAAACACGACTATTATTAGCTGCTTAGCAACAGCTCACTAAAGTAGAGAGACCACCCAGGCAGACAGACCTCATGTGTGCATCTCCAACTTCAGGGGAGGCTTGCAGAGAGCCAAACCCTCTTGGTGCGTTTGGTTTTTTGGGTTTCCACATAGGACTGCGTCGCTTAAAGGGAGCGTTTCTCTGAGAAAAGCCAAGTCCAAGGCAAGGTACATGGTCTGCTCGTAGGAAGGGGCCCGAGGAATGTCAGAACTGCAGTTTTTTAACTTTGATTTTTTTTCTACCACCACCATGATGGTGGTAGTGGGGCCTCAAATTACAGCGTTTCAAGGGGAGGTCCTAAATTTCAGTCTCGGTGTTATAATATTAGTTGTGCTGTAGCATAGGCTAGTATATATTAAAAGAAAACACGGACACATATGACACTAAACACACAAAATAAATCACCTTACGAATGGTAATTAATAATTATGGATAGGCTATTCATAATTATTCATTAAAAATCTTGTCTGTATATGTAAGTTACAATGCTGAACACAAAGAATAATGTTTCAGCTGTTACATGTTTTTTATGTAGATTCATCATCTCAAAATCTGGTCATGATGATCAAATATATTCCTGTTGTAGCGCAGTTGTACTGATGTCTCAGTGCAGTGCAGATGAGTGAGAATATGTTAATTATTGACTGCAGAACGAGATAGCTTATCAAGATTAAGTAATAGAATGATGACTAGCTGTTTATTTATTTATTATTTAATTTAAAGTGAAAACATGGGGTTTACGCATTATTACGCATGGAAATGATTATCTTCCAGTTCACTGTTATGTTGCTGCAGTTATTAGCTACAGTATGGATGAAGTTTTATGTTGATTAAGTTCAATATGAATGTGAAATTTATCACGAAGACTATCTGAAATCTGAAATTCAGCAACACAGACTCTTTATACTCAAGTCATTGTGGTTCATTACCATCAGCCTATACTATGAATTTCACCGCTGATTGGGAAAAAAGTTTGGCAATATCCGACCTATTTTCTGACGAAGCCTTAAATCACATCAGCTGTAAAACACCGTCAAGTGGCGCAATGAACCGCTGTTTCTGTGAAACAGATTGTATTAATGAGCCCCTCAAACAGACTGCAGCGGCTGCATCAAAAACTAACACCTTTCCGGCCGATTAATTGGGAACACACCCACAACCGCAATTAATTTTCTAATGGATTTTGATGTTAAGGAGTTGGCCAATTCCAGATGACAAGTAAAACCTTCATCCGAATAACTAAATGTAAATTTAGTTATTCGGATTTAAACGTTTGTCAGGCTCTAGACAATTAAGATAAGGATAATCTACCAAAGTGTCTATAAAAGTATCCAAATCACTGCAAAAACAGCTCATAGCTGCTTCGCTAAACGATATGTGTATTAAACTTTCCAAAAATATGTCACGATCATCACAAAAATGGCAAATAAAAATGATTTTCAGTTCTGGATGAATCTAAGAACAATATGCAGTTTAATCATGGCTTTACAATTTTAATTTGAAAATAGGCTAAAATGTCACCAGATTGAAATGTGAGATGTGGATATAGGCTAGAAGAGTAAAACCGATGTAACCCAAAGTGTGGCAGTGGTAATTAGCCGGTGTGACTATTTGATAGATGTGAATATCAGTTTACCAGCCGGCCAAGATCTCCCACCCGAGGCATCAAAGCGCTGCAGCGTCTTGTCTGGCTGCCAGCCGGGCACTTACCATCTTCCGTCTAGGTGGGGAAAGGTTCCTGGACAAATCAATAATGTCCGCCCCCCGTGGACTCCGGACCCTGTCGCTTATGATGAAGATGAAAAGAGCTGCTTTATTGTCGCCGGGAGAAAAAAAGAGTCGGACGCATCGTAATCCGTCTTGGTCGCAGACATCCTGCTCTGCTTTGGAAAAGGTTCACTCACAATTACATGACTGTTCCTTTTGGCCACGTGGGTGGTCCCGTCCGCTCCATAGGCAGGACCCTTTGCCTGTCACGTGATCAGCCCAAAACTGTAAACAGTACCAACCCATGCACCGCAGCATCCCGTGTCTCAGTCAGTGGATCACTCACTCACTCTCTCTCTCAGACACACACACACACACACACACACACACACACACACACACACACACACACACACACACACACACACACACAAAGAGAGAGACAGACAGATACATGCACTCAGACTGAATAAGTGTAGCCTACAAACGAGGGCATGTGCTCAAACACACACACACACACACACACACACACACACACACACACAAACACACACACACACACACACACACACACATTTGTATAGCCTACATATGAAGGAATGCACAGACATACATTCACACAGACAAACAATACATTTGTATACATATGAAGGCATGCACACACACAGAGACACACAAACCTATACGCATCAACATGTGAGCACATTACAAGGCTTGCACATGCCTGCATACACACCTACAGGTGCAAAGGCCAATGCATGTATACATTTGAAATTTTGTGCACACTCACACACGCTGGCATATGCACACCCTCCTGAACATATTAAATTCATAAATTTAATGTTTAATTTTGGCTTCTGAAAGCTCAAAAGTTTGGCCTGGCTGGTGGTGACATGCTAAACCACATCACTGTGCAGCTGCAAATACTGCACTTACTATAATCATGATGAATGTCTTTTTTCTCAGCAACTCTATTTTTCTCCTGTATTATTACTTATTATCTAGGCTATAACTAAGATGAAGAAATCTAACCATGTTTCTTTATTTGTTTTAATCTTGCTTCATTTAAAAGCCTCATGAAATGGACTCTTTCTTTCTTGATTTTATGTTGTTCCTGTTGAAACCTGATTTTTGGGTGGGGCATAGTGCAGGGAAGGATCATTCACAAGTGCAAACCAATAGGATACCAGTTTGGAAGAGAAACATTTTTATTTCAAGGTTTTATTGGTTTGAAATTATAATTTACACCCACCAGTGCAGGATGATGTCACTATTTAAGATATTCTGTTTTACTGGACAAAGTAGTTTATTTGAGTCAAGCTTAGATGACGGCTCCTTGAAATTTCTAAGATTTTTATGTGTCTGCTTTTCTCCCATCTTCTGAACGGGGCAGAGCCACCTGCTGCTCATGGGTGAAAAAACTGTAAAAAGTGTTAGAGGCTGATATAAACTTTCTACAACTAGGGGTTACAATAGTTTAGCTAAATATCCTTATGGCCCAAGACTGTTTTAATGTTACTGATTCAGCTATTAATTGACAATTTACAGTACTCAGTGGGATTTCAAAACAGCTCTTGTATAAAAAATGCAAATTAAAATACTATAAGTAGAAAAAAAAAACAGCATTAAAAAATCATTGCATTTGAAAGAGCAGGGCATGCAGTGCACAGCGAAACAGCGGAGAAAAAAGAGTAAGACTACAACACTAGATTAAGCCTGGAACATCTACTATACTTCTCCATTGGTTCATGCAGTGGGAAAGGAAACAAAAGGCAGCCCCTGAATTTGACGGGTTCTGGCAAGTCCCAAGTTAAGGAAAGTTCCTGGTTCACCTTCAACAATCAAAAAAGGCCACTGGTGTAGCATCTCAGAGGGAAACTATGAGCACACAAAGTTAAGGATACAATGTCCTCCAGTGTCCCCATGTTGAAGCAGACTTGGGACAGGAGGTATACGTGAGAATTTGACTGTGGGATATGCTCTTACGGAAAAGTCAGGGTACTTATGGCTCCAAAGGCAAGAGTTATAACCACTACACGATACAATGTCTGGGTACAAAACATACTTAGCCTGTTGTCATGATGGTAACGCTGTAGGACTCCATCAAAGTGCCGTAGGTGGTTGTGGAAAGTGGTCGTCTCCCTCAAAATACTGTAGAGGCAGTAAAGATATGCCAGTAAAAATGCTCTGGCAGATTATATTGCAAGCATCTGTGTTACCTAATGAAATACGTATGCACATAAGATGCCAAAACACCCTTGACCAAACATGAACATATTTCCTTTATTTTATTTACCGTCATGTGCTAATACGTATCAGATGGACTAATTGCTAACTTTAGGGATCATACCTTGGAGAAGTTCATTCTCCATGAGAAGGTGACTCATTGCCTATGCTGGAGAGACAAGTTTGTATCTCAGCTCTTTTGTGAGCACTGGGGAGTGTATTTAGGCCTGAAAGTTATTTTCCTTTAACTGAAAACAGAAAGTTATAAAGATTCAGTAGCTGCCCTGTACTTATCACATAACTGTATTATCATTCTGTGATAAAATTATATAGGCGAAACAACATAAAACAATATAAAACTCTCACAAGACTGCCACAAGTCACACTCATCTGATAGTCCATCTGTTCATCTCCCCACATTGCTGAACTGAGGATATCCTCTCCAAACTGTAATCACATTGTTGTTATTACATGTTTGATCGTGTTTATCACGACATATTGAGGTTTCACAATATTGGACCTCTTTGAATGTTTTTAAACTTTGCCACTTTCCACTTTTGCTAAATCACACTGGACACTCACCTTTCCTCCCTATAGCCTTTCCTCCACATAGCTGTAACCTTACAGTATGCCATGCAGTCAGAATGCACTTAAGCTGTGCATTGTGATAGAGAGCAGAGCATCTGTTGTATATGTAAAGGGATATGTATAGTCCACTGTTGATGTCTTCCATTGGCTCCTTGCATGTGAGGTTTAGGTCCTGTTGTCTCCGCCACATATACCTGGATGTATTTACATTCCTATGGTAGTTATGGATGTACCCCTGTATGTTCGCTGAACTTGACAAACAGTGTCTTTAATTCTATCCTAAGACACTTCCCGATTAAAGATCTTTTTTTTTAGTATGTTACTCCTGCCTTTGAAAAATGAGTTTACAGTGTATCAAACTCCCTGACTGTAGTTTTGTGACCCTAAGGATCCTACTGATCAACATTGATCTCCCTTTCTTTTATTGCTCATATTTATCTAGTTCAGATCTACATGAATTCCTTAATCAGTGAAGGAGGCAAAGGGTTCATTTAGAAGTTGGAGGAATTGGGCATCACTCCCGGAATGACTTCATCGACCAATCACCCTCTTTGACCCCTGGCAGGGCCTTTCACACCCCTCAAGGCTGGCGGCTGGCTAGCAGCCATGGGAAAAAAACGGAAAAGCCCTGTTTAGTGCATGCACTTATTTATGATTTGCAGGTGGATTACAGTTCAAAGCAGCAGTGTGCCAGCAAATTAATATCCCACAGTCAAGAGCGAAGTCTCTTTCGCGCCAGGTTCATTGTCAGACTTGTCAAAAAAAGCTTTGTGTTTGACATTTTAACTTGACTTGATGTCCAAACATCTATGAATCTCATGAATCAATGTAATGTCTGAACTTTTTCACTGCCATTTTGTTTAGAAACTATCAACCTCTAACTTGATTTTGATTGTTTGTTTGAACAACTATGAAGCAGAGTCTCACTGACTTTTGTCTGTCGCCACAAGCAAAAGCAACAATATCCAACAGTATCCATGCACAATTCGTTGTAAACAAACTGTCTGGTACATGAAGTTCTGCTGTCCTTAACCAGTGAGCTTCTCAGCTGAGCAGTTATGAATGGAAGTGATGAACCAGCTGTGTTTGCCAGCTATCATAAGGGTAGGGTGGGAGAGTGGAGAGTGGCACAGTGTGAACAGGCAGCCACTTGTATTTACAACCATTCTCAGGGAACGCACTGAAAAAAGAACGAAAGTAAAAACAGCAGAGAGAGAGAGAGAGAGAATGCAAACAAAGCACACCTCTTTATTGAAAACAAATGCACTCAAGATCTCAATTAAGTAAGAATGTCCGCTCTCTCTCTCTCTCTCTCTCTCTCTCTCTCTCTCTCCCCCATTCCAAAGACCTAAAAGAGAGAAAAGGAATATGGGTGCCTGGGAGGTTTTTGGGTTCTTGGTGATTAAAAGATCATGTGATGTGTTCCATTCATTGAAAGACGCAGGCTGCTTATAGAGCACATGTGGCTTTAGCTGCACAGCATTAATGGTGAGAAATGTACATCCCTCTGCCTTGCCTTTACACCTTTATGCTTGGCATGCTTTCGCGCGCGCATGTGTGTGTGTGTATGTGTGTGTGTGTGTGTATGTGTGTGTGTGTGTGTGTGTGTGTTTGTATATTATAAGAACATGAAGATGTGCATTTGTGTGTGTTTTGTCAGCTAACCTCCTGAGTACCTCATCTTGGACGGCCATACAGGTACCATTTCCATTATATCTGCCAAGTCGTAAAACTCTCCCCTCCTCCTCCATCTTGACCCAACTGCTGGCTCCCCGCTGCTTCCCCTGGTTCATCATGGCTGCCTGTGAGGCAGTGGAGGCTGAGTGCGCGGTGGTGAGAGCCTGCTGGGATGTTTATGTTCCAGCTCAAGGTTGTCTTCAATCATACACAGAGCTGTTTGACAGCTTGCAGCACCACCTGGCCTCTGTTTACCTCTCCCAGTTTCCGATTGGCTTTGTATGCACAATCAGAGCAGCTCTCCGAGGGTCCAAGAGGGCAGTTCTCCACCATTCTCTGTTCAGCAGCAAGATGCAGAAGTGGATCAAACGTTTCATTATATGATGCAATAGACAATTCCTATGTATAACTAAATCAAAATAAGTAAACTGACAAGCACAAAATATAACTCGCATTTAAACTGAAAATACATTAAAACTGGTGTGCAAAGAATTCTAAGAGCTAGGTTAACAGGTTTGATTGGACTGGACCTTAGATGGTGTTTATGTGAGCGCTAGTGTGTGTGTGTGTGTGTGTGTGTGTGTGTGTGTATGTTCTTACATACTCTATATTTTTAACATATTCTTAATATGCATACCTTGTGGCCATATTTCTCAGAAAAGTAAGCTGGCAGGGCGAGTGAAAATGGAAACGAAGTGGGAGGAAGAGCGTGCCTGAGAGCAAGTGTTGGACTGCAAACACGAGACTAAAACTTGCAGGACATTAGGAATATTGATTTGAGGACATTTAACCACTTTTTAGTCCCATTAATCCCATTTGGACTCCACACAGCAGTCCGCATCTCCTCCTGGCCTGTGTTTTTCATGAAGTCTAGTGTAGACAATGTTGGAGCTGACTGGTATTTAGACAAGGCAGTGGTCTGTTCTGCAGAACTGGCCTGAGAAGCTGTAATTTTTGGAAGTGAGTTCAGCCTCCAACGTTAACAGGAAACGTGTGCTGCTCTGAATGTATACATATGGCCTCAACAAATAAGCAGCATAATACAATATCAATGCTGTGGCTCCACAGAAAGAGAGGGGGAAAAAGAAAGAAAGTGAGAGAAAGTTTGAGAGACAGAGAAAGGAAGGGAACAGATTGAGCTTGCTTCTCAACATATCCATTTTTCTTAATTCTTTAAAAGGAAGAGAACAGGATTTTTCATGATGTTTATGCAAATTACCTCACACAGAGACACATAAACAAACAAGGAAACACATTTATTAGAAGCTTAACATTTACAGAGACTCACATTTGAGTGCACAAGCTCAGCTCAGTGGAAGGCTTGCTTACTTACATTTCAGCTGAGGTGGGTCTTTCTATGAGGCCTTCTGGAAAAAGTGACACATTTCAAGGTAAGAGCCTCATAAGCTGTCCAGACCTCTGTTTACTCACCCAGACCTCCTATTTAGATGAGTTTTAACAATGGCAGGAACTGTTACCTCCATGAATGGAATCCAGCCCTGTAAACAAGCAGCCTCAGCCATCATTAACAGAAAAGATTTCACGAGAAAAGATTTCAAGGCCAATGAATCATTAGTTTCTGCTCCTTACTTAATCTATTTTCACAGTCCCAGCTGCATAGAAAATAAGATGCTCTTTTATGACAAAATACCGATATTGCCATCTACGTTAATAATATGCTATTTTGACCTTTAAACTGCACAAAAATGCCTTATAGCACCAAAGTCTGAAAATATAGCAGAATTCTGCATTTGTCTGATGAATATAAGTTGCACTGTGAAATCAGGATGTAATCACTAAGTAATGAATATGAATTTTTATGGGTAATTATACCATAATATGCAACTAAAAATGAGATTATACCAATATTCATTAGATCAAAAT
This sequence comes from Myripristis murdjan, assembly GCF_902150065.1. Lineage (NCBI taxonomy): Eukaryota > Metazoa > Chordata > Actinopteri > Holocentriformes > Holocentridae > Myripristis > Myripristis murdjan. The sequence continues at coordinate 22,703,294 of NC_043988.1, forward strand.
AAAAATAATTAGTATTTGCTCAACCCAAAAACATATATATATTTTGTGAACATAACAACACTGTGTGTCTTGGAAAAGGGTTTTAAAAGTAACCACAAAGAATGAACTTAGTGACCAACAAAATGCTGAATTTTTCACTTAGAGAGACAAAGCACAATGGACTGAATTAGACAATGTGTGATTGAGCGCTCCTTCGACACAAACAAATCCTCATTACAGTGATTGGAACGTCCTTGACCATTTCAATTATGGTTGTATTTGTGCCAGTTGTCATGGAAATCAAGCATCCGGACAGACCTATATCTGCAGGGAAATGCAGTTTTGTGCAGCTGCAATGGATGCTGGATTGTTTTGAGTGTCTCCAGAGGTAACAAAAAGACTAACGAGGACACATCAGCCTTGTAAAGCTGAACCTTGGATCAATTCTTACAAATTGCTGCACCCAGGTTTAAATATGTGCAAGTGGGAAAACGAATTCTCAGAGTGTGAGCCCCTCCGTACTTCACACTTGATTGTGCTACAGACAGCTGATATGCCTGCTAATCGCCACAAATTTACACTTCAGGAGTGCAGACAGACAGGTAGAATGAGTGAGTTAGCGTGTATGTGTGAGCGAGAGTATAGCATTCACCCATTTTGATATTGGTGCCTGAGATTGGGATGAGAGCCTGCAGAGTATGTGTTGACAGCACCTGCAGCTAAACCACTGCGTCTGCATCAACTCTCTGTTGGCTGAGCGTTCATCAATGTGCCGTCACAGTCATCATCTGCTTGTTTTCCCCACAACACCATGAGGTCATAGCTTAAGTGGCCAATTAACCCAAACACAGCTCAATCTAGGACATCTCCAGAGATAGCAAGGGCAGGCTGAGGAAGGGAATTTATGGCTTAATTGCATCACATCTGCGGATGGACAATTATGAAGCCTATCTAACATAGCCCTGTCATCTTACTATCACACCTGCATGTGCGTATTTGTGTGTGCGTGTTTGTGTGTGTATGTGTACTTGTGCATGTACGCTTTTATGATTCATGTCTGTGGGTGTCTAATTTGTTTTGATTAAAAGTCTGGTGGGCTTACTATGAGGTCTGAGATGAGCAGGGGGAAAATGTCTGTCATAACTACCCATGCCTGTATCTTACAGCCAGCTTCACTGTTTCCTAATTGCGGCCTGCTAACAATCTTCTCACCTAATTTATGCATGTTGTTGGAGATGTGGGCACCATCGGGTTTAACACCCTCACACTCTCCTGCCAAAACTGTTACTGGTGAATATTCATCAAGCATAATCACCACTGCAACCTCCAAGCAACTGTACATGAGCCCAGAGTGATGGTGATAAAGTTCAACAGGGTTTCTCTGCTCTCCAGAGAGAGAGAGAGAGAGAGAGAGAGAGAGAGTATGATTTCTCAGCCAGGTGTGCACGAAATGTGGAAGCAGGCGAGGTGGCAGAAGTAAAAAGAGATTAAAGAAGGATAGAAGTGGTGACAGCAAGAAAGGCGGTAGATGGCTGATGGAGAAAAGAGAGAGATTGACTCGACATTTCCAGATGGGCTGGTTGAATGTAAACACAGCTGGATGTAATAGAGGACCATTTATTGGCTGCATTTTAATTATTGCTTTGACTTGCCGTCGACTGCCAAGGGCTGTTGTGTATACACAGAATGTGCCGCTGACAGCTTATCTGAATTCAGGCTTGCTTTTCATGAGGAAGGTGCTAACTCAAAAGGCTCGGCAATGCTGCAAAAATGTCTCTGTTCCATTGAAAAGCAGCATTGCGTGGGATTAGGTGGTGAACTGATCTATCAAGAGTAATAAAAGAATATTCAGTAGGTATTTGCTGTATTTGTTGTTTGCAAGTAAAATGTAATACGAGCTGAAAGAGGTCAGGTTAGATTTCATCGCTTTACTGAAATAAATGCGTATGCTAGTTTAAATTAGGTGTAGATATAGCCTAACACAGTGTTTACAATATTGTTTGGATTAGACACAGACCACTTGAAGATATAGTACCCTGTCCTGTCCACACACAAATACCCATACTGCCTTTAGTTGTCCTCTCTCAGCCATGCTGGTGTGCAGAAATGGCAAATAAATAATCTGAAGCAAAACCAACATGTGCTGTTATGCAGATCACAGTCACTATTCAATGAAATTACTTGGCTTAGGGCAGAATGAACTAAAAGCTGTTTCTGGTTATATTGTGAGCCACAGGAAGAGAGAGAAAGCAAGGGCACTGAAACTTTTCAGGAATACATTTTTGGAATTTTACTCACTCCATCCAGATTACAAATGCATTATTATTGTCGCTGCACTCACATAATCATATCTGAATGGAGCGCTCAGTACAAAATGGAGACGACCTGATCCTGGCGCACATTAAGGAGCTGTATGTGTAAAAGGCTTGAAAGGCATGAAACTCCAACGCTAGCTCTGTCAGACATTCAGTCAACATCCAAACAAGACAAATGGTTTCCCTTAAGCATTTGGACATAGAACACAATCGGCAATGATGAGTCGAACTTGTCTTCAATTATGAAGTCATTTGGAAAAACACAAATCCGCTGATGTGCTGATTCACCAAACGAGAAAAAGATGGGGACACAATATGGTTGTTAACAGGGCAGAGCAATAAACTAAATAGGACTGTGTGAGTGCGCAGGCATGCATGCATGTGTGCGTGTGCATGACTGCATGTGTATGTGTGTGTGTGTGTGCAGTGGGTATATATCTATACAGATGCACCAGCACTAACCTTAAGTCAAACCACAATGTCTCCATAGGATTCTTTTAAAGATTAGCATCTGCGATCAGAAGAATACCATCGTGTTTATCTGAGTCAATATATCATTTACCAGCAATTAATAAGGACTTATATGACATGCATAATGTATGTTTAGTCAGTGACAAATGTGTGGATCCTCAGCTAGGGGCCCTTTTTTTGGCAAGGAAGCCCTCTGCATTCTGTAATTACATACATAACATAACTGGATTGCATGCACACACATCTGTGTTGCTGTTATGTTGCCTAAAAGTCTAAATTGTGAGACTTTCCTAAATAAAGTGCTGCTTAGCTGATGACATGTGTGAAGGGTGAAACCTCATGATTCAGAAAACATTTTGAGTCGTGGTTATACTTTTGAAATTCTCTCCATACAAGAGCAGCAGCACTTCTGGCCTTATCTTGTGAATAGCTGGTGTGTGATACTGTCAAAAACAGACTACACAAAATAGTTACCATGACATCAAAACTGGCATTTCTCTGGCATTTCTTTACACAAACAAATTCCCAGTCACGTTGGGCTTTTCTCCTGCCTCTCTCCTTGATTGTGAGGTGGGTCAGAGTCGGGTTATTCAACCCTCGTTTTCTCTGGCTTGACATCTTATACAGAAATCAAAACTGTTGTGAGCTCCACCATATGCCAGCTATTGCTTCTTTATGTAGAGAAGGCTATGGTTGCAGAAGTTGGGTTGGTTGCATGGAAAGAGAGTCACGTTATCAGCAGTGGCCACAGCTTGGCTATACATGTGCATGCTATACGTATAACCATACAAGGCAATATAGGCTCACCTCACTTTTTAGGGCCCGAGCACTGGAACAGTGCGAAGCCCTATTGTTTTTGCTTCGTTTCTTTCTTCTTCTTAGGGCCCGAGCACTGGAACAGTGCGAAGCCCTATTGTTATTGTAATGTTTTTTTTTCTTTTTATTATTATTACGTCTAAATAACCCTTAATTTGACCCTCTAAACATGCTCCAAAACTCACCAAATTCGGCACGCAGGCCAGGTCTGGCGAAAAATTTGATAAAATGGACAAACAGACCCACAAGGTGCAAAAATGGGCTCGGTAGCGCCACCTAGGCACACAAAGGCAGCCCCTGCGGCCCACAGGAATGTGATAGAAACACCAAACCACTGCCGAAATGTAGGTCTCATCAAGGCCTACAAATCACGCGCTGACACCCCCCCTCTAAAACCAACAGGAAGTCTGCAATTTGCGTTGGAATGTTCAAGTTCTTGCCCAAAGTTCCGTGTTGAACAAAATCTATCTCCTCCCAGGCCGTAAATGTCAGCGGCTTGAAAACTTAATAGATGACAGAGGACACAGTGCTGAACAAAAGTTGCTAAAAACTCTGTCATTACTCGATTCGTTTGGATTTTATAAGCCCTCAAAGTCGGAGTGGCCAGAGCCAAAACCTCATTTTTTCCCATGGAGTTTGGTTAGCAGAGGCTGACACTTGGCACTAATTAGGCCCCTGCAGTCTAAAGTAAAAGTCTGACGGCTTTGAAAACTATGCAGATGGAAAGAGGACAAAAATTCCTATAAAAATATGTAGTTTTGATGTGGATTGGACCAAGTTTGTGGGAGCTATGAAGAGTTTTCAAACATTTTTGAATCTGGTGTGCTCTGCTCTGCACTCTGCCTGGACATGTGACTCACTCTAGCTGCCTCAGGAATGCGCAATACACACCCATTGTAAGAGCTCAGAGGGAGCAGAAAACACTCTCAAACTGAAACTGCCATAACTCAAAAACGGTAAAAGATAGCAAAATCATGTAAATGGGAGATTTATAGATCCAAGTCTCGTGCCTCGTTTAAACTTTGAATCAAGTCTGTCACTTAAACGGTGACCGAGCTGTGACACCTCAAAAAGGGGTGGGTTTTCTGGATTTCTCCATTAGATTGAATGAGGATTTCTCTGTCTGCCTGCATTTTGGTGTGATCATGCCACAGCTGCCAGTACTCAAGTCAGTCACACACTAGGACATGCTAAGGGCGCCATCTGCTGGAGGGGCGCTGCTAGTGGCCAGAGGGGCACCAGCAGCGAATGTACTACCAGTGGGTTTTTGTTGGCGTCGTGTCTGTGTGTGTGTGTGTGTGTGTGTGTGTGTGTGTGTGCACGTGTGTGTGTGTGTGCACGTGCGTATGTGTGTGTGTGTGTGTTTGTGTGAATGAGTGAGTGAGTGTGTGTGCCTGCATTTTGGTGTGATCATGCAGCAGCTGCCAGTAGTCCTGTCGGTCACACACTAGGACTTCCGCGGCCTTTCAAAATAAAAGCCCAAAACTCTTTCACAATAAAAGCACCGAAAAATACCCTTAAAGCTGGAACACACGGATGAATTGTCTGCGCTTCGACACGCGCGCCGTCCCCGACGTGCACGGGGGGGCGAGGGCCCGTCCAACGCTGCTTGCAGCTTTAATTAGGGCCCGAGCGCTGGAACAGCGCGAAGCCCTATTGTTATTGTAGTGTTTTTTCTTCTCCTTCTCCTTTCTTATTATTATTACGTCTAAGTAACCCTTAATTTGACCCCCTAAACATGCTCAAAAACTCACCAAATTCGGCACGCAGGCCAGGTCTGGCGAAAAATTTGATAAAATGGACAAACGGACCCCCTAAGTGCAAAAATGGGCTCGGTAGCGCCACCTAGGCACACAAAGGCAGCCGCTGTGGCCCACAGGAATGTGCTAGAAACACCAAACCAACGCCGAAATGTAGCTCTCATCGAGCCCTACAAATCACGCGCTGACACCCCCCTCTAAAACCAACAGGAAGTCCGCAATTTGCGTTGGAATGTTCACGTTCTCACCCAAAATTCCGCTTTGAACAAAATCTCTCTCCTCCCAGGCCGTAAATGTCAGCGCCTTGAAAATTTAACAGATGACAGAGGACACAGTGCTGAACAAAAGTTGCTAAAGACTTATTATTAATTCGAATCGTTTGGATTTTATAAGCCCTCAAAGTCGGAGTGGCCAGAGCCAAAACCTCATTTTTTCCCATGGAGTTTGGTGAGCACAGGCTGACACTTGGCACTAATTAAGCCCCTGGAGTCTAAAGTAAAGGTCTGACAGCTTTGAAAACTATGCAGATGGAAAGAGGACAAAAATTCCTACAAAAATATGTAGTTTTGATGTGGATTGGACCAAGTTTGTGGGAGCTGTGAAGAGTTTTCAAACGTTTTTGACTCTGGTGTGCTCTGCTCTGCACTCTGCCTGGACATGTGACTCACTCTAGCTGCCTCAGGAATGCGCAATACACACCCATTGTAAGAGCTCAGAGGGAGCAGAAAACACTCTTAAACTAAAACTGCCATAACTCAAAAACAGTAAAAGATAGCAAAATCATTTAAATGGGAGATTTATAGATCCGAGTCTCGTGACTCGATTAAGCTTTGAATCAAGTCTGTCACTCAAACGGTGACCGAGCTGTGACACCTCAAACAGGGGTGGGTTTTCTGGATTTCTCCACTGGATTGAATGAGGATTTCTCTGTCTGCCTGCATTTTGGTGTGATCATGCCAAAGCTGCCACTACTCAAGTCAGTCACACACTAGGACATGCTAAGGGCGCCATCTGCTGGAGGGGCGCTGCTAGTGGCCAGAGGGGCACCAGCAGCGAGTGTACTACCAGTGGGTTTTTGTTGGCGTCGTGTGTGTGTGTGTGTGTGTGTGTGTGTGTGTGTGTGTGTGTGTGTGTGTGTGTGTGTGTGTTTGTGTGAGTGAGTGAGTGAGTGAGTGAGTGAGTGAGTGTGTGTGCCTGCATTTTGGTGTGATCATGCAGCAGCTGCCAGTACTCATGTCGGTCACACACTAGGACTTCCGCGGCCTTTTTAAATCAAAGCCCAAAACTCTTTCAAAATAAAAGCACCGAAACATACCCTTAAAACTGGCACAAACGGACGAATTGTCTGCACTTCGACACGCGCGCCGTCCCCGACGTGCACGGGGGGGCGAGGGCCCGTCCAACGCTGCTTGCAGCTTTAATTAGGGCCCGAGCGCTGGAACAGCGCGAAGCCCTATTGTAATTGCTTCGTTTTTAGGCCCTCGCCCTCCAACGGAGAGAGGGCCTATTGTTATTGTATCGTTTTTTTTTAGGCCCTCGCCCTACATCGTAGAGAGGGCCTATTGTTTTTGTATCGTTTTTTTTTTTTATTATTATTATATCGTGTCGTTAGGCCTTAATTTGACCCCCTAAACATGCTCAAAAACTCACCAAATTCGGCACGCAGGCCAGGTCTGGTGAAAAATTCGAGAAAATGTAAACTCAGACCCCCAAAGTGCAAAAATGTGCTCGCTAGCGCCACCTAGGCATAAAAAGGCACACGAAGGCGGCCGCTGCGGCCCACAGGAACGTCATAGAAAGACCAAACCAGCGCCGAAACGTAGGTCTCATCAAGGCCGAGATTTCACGCGCTCGCCCCCCCCGACCTAAAATCAACAGGAAGTCCGCAATTTGCCTTTCAAAGTAAAAGTCGGGCCCCGAAATTGCGCGTTGAACAAAATTTATCTCCTTCGAGGCCGTAAATCGCGGCGGCTCAAAAAGCTAATACATGAAAGAGGATACAGTGCTGAAAAAAAGTTGCTAAAGACTTCGTCATTACCCGTTTAGTTTTTAAATTATAAGCCCTCGAAGTCGGCAACGCCGACTTCGAGGGCGTCGTTTTTTCCATGGAGTTTGGCGTGAAGAGGCGCACACTTGGCGCTAATTAGGCCCCTGGCGTCTAAAGTAAACGTCGCACGGCTTCGAAAATTATGCCACACGAAAGAGGACGAAAATTCCTACAAAAATATGAAATTAATTTTTAAATTGGAACAAGTTTGTGGCCGCGGTCAAGACTTTTCGACCATTTTGGACCCTGGTGTCCTCTCCTCTGCACTCTGCCCGGTCATGTGACTCACTCTAGGCAACGGACAGTTCCGCAATACACACCCATTATAAACCGTCAGCGGGAGCAGAGAAAACAGTCAAACTTAAACTGCCGTAATTCAAAAATGGTACAAGATAGCAAAATAGTGTAAATACGAGATTTATAGAGCCGAGTCTTGTGCCTCGTTTAAACTTCGAATTACGTCTGTAACTGAAACGATGTCCGAGCGGCGTTACCTCAAACAGGTGTGGGTTTTTATGGATTTCTCCATTGGATTGAATGTGGATTTCTCTGTCTGCCTTACACACACAACCAAATGCTTAATTAGACCCCTTTAACATGTTCAAAAATGTGTGTGTGTGCGTGCGCGTGCGCACGCACACACACATGCACAAACGCTTAGTTAGAGCCCCTCAACACACTCAAAAATGTGTGTGTGTGATCGATTGATCGATTTCTCCATTGAATTGAATGAGGGTTTCTCTGTCTGCCTGCATTTTGGTTTGCCCATCACACACACGCACGTACAGACATGCATGTACATGCACGCACACACACACACGCCCACACATACAAGCACACACACACGCACACCCATACAAGCACACACACATATATACACAAACACCCACACCCACACAAGCGCACTCACACATACACAAATACACACCTGCCCACACATGCATGCACGCACTCACACACACACCCACACAAGCACACGCACATAAATACACACACACTTGCACGCACACACACACACACAAACACACACCCGCCCACACTTACACACACAACCATACAAGCATGCACGCACACAATTACAAACACAGCCACAGAAGCACACACACAAACACAAACACACACCCGCCCACACTCACACACAACCATACAAGCACGCACACACACAATTACACACACAGCCACACAAGCACACACACAAACACACACACCCGCCCACAATCACACACACCCCCGCATGCTCTCACACACACAACCACACAAGCACGCACGCACACAATTACACACACAGCCACACAAGCACACACACTCGCACGCACACACACACACGCACACACACACACACACACACACACACAAACATAAAAATGCTTAATTAGACCCCCTGAACATGCTCAAAAACGTGTGTGATCGATTGATCGATTTCTCCATTGGATTGAATGAGGATTTCTCTGTCTGCTTGCATTTTGATCTGCCCATCACACACACACACACACACATGCCCACACACACAAGCACACACACACACACACACTAATACACACACACCCATACAAGCACACACATATACACAAACACATACTAGCACACACTCACACACACATACAAATAGACACACACATGCACACACACCCACACAAGCGCATTCACACACACACGCGTCAACACCTGCCCGCACATGCATGCACGCACTCACACACACACCCACACAAGCACACGCACATAAATACACACACTCTCACGCACACACACGCACAGTCACTCACACACACAACCACACAAGCACGCACGCACACAATTACACACACATCCACTTGCACGCACACGCACACTTACAAACCCACACAAGCACAAACACACACATATATACACACACACATACACACACATATTAACCCTCAATTTGACCCCCTCAACATGCTCAAAAACGCACCAAATTTGGCACGCACCTCAGGTCTGGTGAAAAATTTGATAAAATGGAAAAACGCACCCCCAAAGTCCAAAAATGGGCTCGCTAGCACCACCTTGGCACACAAATGCTAACCCAGGGCCCCACAGAAATGTCATAAAAAGACCAAACCAATGCTGAATCGTAGACCTCATCAAGGCCGAAAATTCATGTGCTCGCTCCCTCCCCACGTAAAACCAATAGGAAGTCCGCAATTTGCCTTTCAAAGTAAAATTCATGGCCAATTTTTCACTTAACAAGGAATCTAAAGGATTCACACCCACATCCACATTAGCATTGCTAATGTTATTACCACCTACATATTGTACTTTTAATAAAAATGATACTTAATAATTATTAGTCATAATAATTTATAATTCAGTGAATAATCATGTTATTATAATGGCACATTACATTATGCCTATCTTTAGATGCTTCTAATGCTTTCACACCTACTACTACACGTCACTGACACTTTGTCCAAATCATGTGGGCCTCTGACATTTTGTTTATAAAACCTCACACCACTCTCATCAGTGTTTACTTTTCAAAATTATTGAAAATGGCAACATTATGTTCTACATCTTAACTCATCAAGACTTCAAGAGGCTTAAAATTTATACATCAAAATCGAGGCAACGGGCCTCAATGAACATTCATTTGGATGACACTTGTGTGAGCAACACAAACACATCTCACCCTCACTTCTTATCCTCACTGCTAACCAGGCTACATGGATCATGCTACAGACTCTCACATTTAAAGCATGACATTTTCAAAATAAAAATCACTTTAAAAGATGACCTTAAAAGCCTTTCAAGTTATTTTCATTATCATTTCTTGTAACCCAGCTGAGAGAGCTGCAGGGTTACATCACATCAACACATTTCAAGTACAGGTCCTTACAAATCAGACATACCTTTGAAAGATTCAGAAGGGAATTACAGAAAGGTTTCCACATCAGGCAGGGTAACATGCAGCTGAGGGAATATTACACTCATGACTTACATATTATAAGCTCCTCTGTTGGTCATCTCTTCATTCTTGATACCATCAATGCTGGATAATTTACTCATGTTTACATGTCAACTCTTTACCCATGTGAATAATATACTGTTTTAATCCATTACAATTCATACATACAACCATCTATGTCGTTATATAATATTGCATTACACAGTAAAGCAGAAGTAATATTACTACAGACTTGTTTTTCACAATACACTGAAAGGACCTTCATTCATAATATGACAGACAACATCTTGTACTTTAGAATATAAAATTTATTTTTCAATTCAATTTTATTTACATGTAAATGTTTTGATGATGGCATTTTACTTTTAGTCATTGACCTTTTTTCTCAGTACAGTTTAGTTATTTATTCTGTCAAGACAAACATTTAGAAAAATCATGGCTGTACTTCATGTATTGTTCATGTAAGAAAAAATAAAACAGCATAGGCCTGGATTCCAATTCAATTTTATTTATTTGTATAGCCCAGAATCACAAATACAAATTTGTCCCAAAGGGCTTTACAGAAAAATACAACATCCTCTGTCCTTAGACCCTCACATCGGATGAGGAACAACTCCCTAAAAAACCCCTTTAACAGGGAGAAAAATAGGAAGAAACCTCAGGGGAGCAACAGAGGAGGGATCCCTCCCCAGGACGGACAGACGTGCAATAGATGTTGTAAACACAGATAACAAACTACAATTGAGATAGGATTACTTTTTTTACTATTACCTCATACATCTCATGTCCCAGACCTACAATGCTGAGACTAAAGTTCATCTGAACCACTTTGACAGGACATAGATACAATGCATGTGCTGTCTCTGTCCCACGATGCCACTTGCTACAAGGCGACATCATCATCACTTGGGAGGTAGGGAAGTTTGAACCGCTGCACCACAGTAGCATCTTCAACCAGGAAGTTCCCCTTCGAGTAAAAAAAGATAACATTTTGAGGCAAACATCACTGACCAACAGCATCTCTTAGTACACTAACTAAAGTAACTACAATTTGTTGACAGGGCCACCCAACTGTGTAAAGTTGGTGAGGCATAGGGAGACAGAAAAGGTAAGAATGGGGGACACAAAATGGGAGCAGAAAACCTGGAAAACAGACCACTGCTGATGTATTTTTTTTTTTAATATAAATAACTGTCCTGTTGTGGCAGCTCAGGCGTACAGAATGGGGAGTCTGTGCCTTGTTGTGCCACAACAGATTTGATCTGAGTTCATGCACCCCAGACAGAACACTTCAGTGTTGAAAGTGAACCTCTTGTGTACAGACAGTACACATGAAGGTGACATGGACTCAAACATGCAGAACTATATACATTTCAACTTTAAACAGACATACATTTAAACTTTAAACAGACATACATTTAAAATTTTAACAGATATACATGAAGAGCTCATTTGCAAAAACAGATCCCCATTTGAGTTTATTAAACCTTTTTAAACTTTTGAATTGTATTAAAATTTACTTTATATTTATTTCTATTATTTATATGTTTACTTAGCCTGGCATAATGTTTATTATCCTAAATCATGCTTTGTGTGTGTGTGTGTGTGTGTGTGTGTGTGTGTGTGTATGTGTGTGTGTACTCCAAGCAGTATCAGTGAAACGGTGTATCCACTTTAAGAATGGCTTTTATCTGTTTTTGCAAATGAACTCTTCACATTTAAACTTTAAACAGAGACCAACAGCTAACACGTGGCAAACAGAGACTAACACATCCATAAACCTGTGACACGATTACATGATATACGTCCCTACACATGATTCTCCACAACTAAACCTTCTCTAATTCCCCCTGAAACACATGATTTGCTTAATCTAAGATCTAACCATGATCATCTATTCCACATCATAAATACATAATCTAAAATCAATAATAAATACACGATATAAATACTATAAATAATGTCAATAAATAACAATCTATACAATTACAGTGGGACAGGCTCTAAAAAGACAACATTCATAGTGGTAGCCAATGTACACACCATGAACAACACAACACACTACAAGTCAGTTTCCTCTGAACCAACACAAACGCGACAACACTAACATTTGCACCGGGACACTGCAATGTAGCTCCGTTTGACTCATCAAACAAAGAATTTACACCGGTAGTGTGAATTCATTGTTTGCCTCCTTTGCCAAACAAACCAACCTAACCCTCATCAAAATCCACGTCTGACTCGAAGAGGCCCTCTACCTCCTCGAAGTCAACAACTAACCCCTGATCATCGTTTACACTAAAACTACATACAACACCTTCATGATCACTAAAATACGTGGGCATCACTGCACACTCCACATTATATTGTGTTGTTTTAACATAAACGTGATCAATTAGTGTCCCCTTCTCTGTAGTTTCTTGTGTTACATGCTGACTAAAACCTTTTTCTCCCATAAATTTGCAAATTGATGATGTTTTTAAAATGTTCTCATTGAAATCCCCCATTACTACAATTGTGTTACTGATTGGATGTAACCAATCAAGTAACTTCCCCAGATTTTGTTTGAATAAAGAATTAGGATAACACGGTGGACGATAAATTACTGCCAACAATATGTTGAATTTGTTGCACAGGCACACCAAACACTCCAGATTCAAATCGGGCACCTGCAGAATATCACAGTCCAAATTATCTACACTATACAAACCAACTCCACCATGTTCTAGGTTCTTTAGCTCTAACAATTTAGGGTTACTGCTGCTGTAACACAAGCCTCGAGGACGGTTGTGGAAAGTGTAACCTTCAATTTGGACACCGTCTAATGAGGACTGTGCAGTGAGCCACGTTTCTGTCACAGCAATACAGGTAAGCTGTAAATGCTGCGTGCAAGACACCAAATCTACCAGGTGGCGACTTAAATTTTGAACGTTCATTAAATACACAGAGAAACTGTGTGCATTTAATGAAGGCTCTGGCTGCTCAATCAAAAATGGAGGCATGCTATCCAAGGCCTCCTTTATGGCGTTCTTGCAATAAATTGCCTTCTCTGTAAAATCCTCGATGATCAGTCCAGACAAGGCCCTAACGCGACTAAGCGCTACATAAGCCTGCCCCGGTGCAAACACCCTCTTCAAAGACACTACCGCCTCGTCCACAGTGAGTCCTTGCACTTTGTGAACAGTGCAAGCCCACGCTAACCTTAGAGGAAACTGACGACGCAAACCGCCGCGTTTAGTGGCTCTATCCTCCTCTGGATCAATGGCAGTAGACTGCAGGCATTCTACTGCTGCATGTGCACGGTTTTTCCTCCTATCTGAACCAATTTTCTCATCATCAAATCTAACATACACAGTGAGAGGAAACGTGGAATCCTCTCCAAAAACTATCTGAGTAACCGTGCCACATGCTCCATTGACCAGGCCGTCCGCAACATCCACGTTCTTACACAACATCACTCGCGCGTTCCTCGCTATACACAAAGTCTCCGGTAGAGACGTGTCCGCCGCAACGCCGTGATGCCCGGGCATCCGTTCCAAATTCCCTGTTGTCCTGTTAGTCACAAAATCCTGCGCCTCAATGGTGACATAATCAGGACAACAGTCAAACAGATAATTTAGGTTGTGCTCACTTACTTGCCTATTCGTCGCAAAGATATGCAAGGCTGAGCTCACCTCGCCGGTCTCGCGCATCTTCAACATTTCAACGTCGCTATCTAACATTGGGGTGGCCCTGGAACGCACTCTTAACCTATTAAGCATCTCTGCAAAAACACTATCCTTCTGTCTAACTATCTTTTTCAGCTCCACGATGCTGAAATTACACCACAGGTCCACACCAACAGGACTACTATACAGAGGCTTCCCTTTAACGGGAGGCAACTGATAGAAGTCCCCGACAGCTATCACGCTAACATTACCAAACGGGGAAAAGTCGCCTGTCTGTTTAATCTGTCTTAACCTACCGTGGACATAAGCCAACAGGTTGTGATTAACCATACTGATTTCATCTATAATTAAAATTTGGAGGTGACTTAATTTTGCTCGCAAAGAGTTTAGTTTATCTTCACCCAGAGGGGTGTAAGGTAAACTAGCCTGTTTGCCAATACTCAATGTGTGATGAATTGTTGCTGCATTCAAATTGTATGCAGCTATTCCTGTAGGAGCAGTTAACAAAACACAGATATCATCTGGTTGATCACAAAGTGTTGACAGCAGCCGCGCTGCTTCATACTGAATAGCCCTAATTAAATGACTTTTCCCCGTCCCAGCACCACCTGTCACAAATACACGCAGAGGCTCTGGGTTTTTACCCATCACCTTCTGCAGACACCACTGTCTCACCCTATAAAAAACAGCAAGCTGTGTCTCATTCAGAGACCTAACAAGCGCCAAACCCTCACTTCTAGATAAAATGGACCTGTTTCTCTCTAACTGCGCTACCTGTCTGCCACCAACAATCAAATCTGGCACATTCACTAACGATTCAACTAGCTGTTCCTCAGCTAACTCACCTTCCCGCTGCTGCCTCATCTCCTCTAAACCCTCTAGGCGTTCCGCTTCCTGTTCAGGACAAAGCTCACCCCAAACATCCTCATCTACGCCGTTGTTTTGCGCAGCTATCTCCTGAGCTAACTCCAGGTGAGGACAATTGACCTCAAACCTGGCCCTATTCTCATCGACAACATCACTAACCGAATGCACAGAGCCGTCGCTAAACAACACCTCACCATCGTTATAGAACTGCTCAAACAGCTCAAAGCCTTCAGGTTTGAGGTCTGAGTCAGTTCTATAAGGAAGAAACAACTGCAACAGGCTCTGAAAATGTGCCTCCTCCTCTCTATCCAAATTAAAACGCATGTATCGCACCACTGCAAACTGAGTGCGTGTTCTCCTAAGAATGAATCCTAAGTCATTCTTCAGTTCAATTCTGTCTTTAGACATCTCATTTTTGCTGAGAACACGATACTCAGATGCAAAGGTAGCCATACACATGTTATCAAACACTACGCTGTCAGGCCTATTCCTATACCTATCTACTATACTAATCATAAACATATCCTCCTCCCGAAGATCACGGGAGGCGGCCATCTGCCTCAACACACTGAGGGGCAAACTCATTCTAACTATCCTACTGCCTGTCGGCACAAACACAACCTTTCTGGAACACTCCCTAAGGTGCATGTTCGTTAGCCTATACACCGACTCCTGCGCACAAACATCCCTATTGTGTAAATATACACTGCCCAGCTTCCGCAGGGCTTCTTTGGCAGAGAGATTCCCTTGTTTTTTTGCTTCTTTTTGGGCATTAGTCAATAAGAGGCCAATTTCTCTCTCTGCTTTCGTAATATACGATATTATGTATATCACTACTGCGTAGGCGTCGGTGACAAAGCTAATGTCCATGTTAGCATTCCAGCACTTCAACAACTTCTTGCTATATTGATTAACCCAAACCTCGTTCACCCCTCTCCTATAGACTACCTTGTGCTTCTTCTCTAAACGCCTATAAGCCATTTCAAAGATCTCCTGATTAATGCGCAAACTACGAAATAACTCCTCTACACTAGCAGGAGGCACATCGCATTCCACAGCCTTCTTGACATCCTCAAGAATTTTGTGCGCAAACTCCTTAGGCATTTTATCCCTATCCTCAAAACACTTACAGGCTGGCTTGTTTTCTGAATTAGATTCAGCCTCACCTGTCTCCTTCTTCTTCTTATCACACTTGCACTCCCGCATTCTACAAATGAATGTGCGCGCAGAAACAGGTTTTGGAAAATTGAAACGACATGTCGTTTTGTGTTTTCTGCATGACTTTGAATGTCGTTTGGAATGTGTTTGAACAGATGACACTGTGTCCAATAGTGTGTCATCATCTGAGGGTAGCTCACATGTAACGTAACGGTCGATAAATTCTACTACCTCCTCATCTGTGTTTTTATCAATTTGGGGAGCACCCTCGATCCAAAATAAACAGTGTACATGTGGTGAGCCCCTTTGTTGAAATTCTACCCTATAAAAGTAATCGATTATTTTGCCGATTGGTTGACAGGGAGACATGAGAACCTCTTTCAGAAAACAATGCCACCTGTAGTCAAACATTCGCGCCGCGGTTACAGGATTACGTCGCAACAACGCGCACCTATCAGCCCACTCCAAATCCTCTACCGTCTGCGATCTGCCTTCCTGTTTCAGGATGCTGGTCAGAAGATTCTGCCAGCGCATATCCGCAGACGAAAACGAGCAAAACCACGTAGGAATACCTAACTGACGCACACAAGCCATCACGTCCTTCTGGACAGACTGCCAGAAGGCCGGAGTTCCTCTGATGGGTTTAAGAAACCTAAACCCATCATCACACGCCAACAACTGCTTCAAGGCGTCCGCATCTGCCAACATTTCCTCGCTAACCCGTTGAGGCCTCTGACCTCCTTTATCCTTCCGCAACGCAACAGAAACACTGGACACAACCTTGTCCAACTCCGACACGTACTGCGCAAAAAATATATATTCTACATTACGCGCAAAACGACCGTCGGCATGCATAATCCTATTATTAAGATAACGCGCCAACGTCAAGTCGTGCCACCGACCATCATGGAATGTCTTACCGCCCGTGGGAAACAACACTGGAAAACACTTTGCCTCGTTCGTGTGGTCAGAAAGCATTCTTACCGGACTATTCCCTTCTGCAGGCGCAATGTTCAAAATATCCTTAAAATACTGATCTAAAGCTTCCTGACCAATATCAACAGGCATAAGACAAGTGTCCTGAAACATGCAGTGCTGTTGTCTGTCATGTAACAGTTCATCCTGTCCTATGTCTGCTGATTCCACTAGATCACAAATTTCACTCTGAACCGTAACCTGACCTAACCTAACCTCAGCCTCATCCTCACTGCCTGACTCGGCCTCTTCCCTCTCCCTATCTTCCTCCCTAACAAACTCGTTTACCCAATCCTCATTAAACTCAATGTCTCTGTAATGAATATTTGTCCTCTTTAAATACTCTAGCGCCTGTCTTACATGCAACGTATCCACAAACTGGTACTCGTAATACCCTTTATATGTGAGTTTCCGCTTCAGCTTAACCTGAAGCAGAGACCCTTCCATATTGGAACGAGGCAACACATTCGCAGTCTGAACAATGTTGGCTGGAACACATGTCACCGGTCCATGTACTCCATTCTGCCCGCCTTTAGGCAGTGCCAACATTTTCATGAATGGAATGTGTAACGCAATAAGATGCTGTTCTAAACTATTCAAAGATCCCAGTTCAGCAGGAATGGGATCAAGCTCCAAGTTATTAACCCAGCATTCAGCTGGCATCTCACCTGAACTAAGTTTACGATCACAAGTGTAACAAATCCACAACTGACCGCGCGATGAAACCAACAAACACGGCGCAACACACTCCCCACTACACCTATGCAAATAATGCCCGCCTATACACCTATCTGCAATAGCTGCTGTTTCTGAACTTCGCCTATAAGCTTCCCTATCACAACTGACCACCTGATATCTAAAAAACAACCTATGACACACACAGCACACAAAATCAGGTCCATCTCTGACCTTTTCTAAAAATTGCTCCATTACAAAATCAAAATCTTTGGACCTCTCTACTCTCTGCCTTCTGCCTAACCTCACACTGGAAATTACTCTCTGCTTATGCTCTATACTATCATGATACTTCCTCTTAATACTTTCTATAACTTTCTCCCTGTGCTGAATGCTGTCCCTATATTTGGCCAAACCCGTGGCCTTAACTCTCTCCCTGTATTCTTTGCTATCCCTATATTTGACCAAAACACTGCCCTTAACTCTCTCCCTGTGCTCACTGCTGTCCCTGTATTTGCCCACACTCTTGGCTTTAACTCTCTCCCTATGCTCAATGCTTTCTCTGTATTTCCTAATGCTCATCTGTCTAACCCTTTCTCTGTGGGGCAAATTCTTACAATACTTTTCTACACTGCACAACTTAGTCTTCTCCCTAAACAACACATTTTCCTTATACATCTTCCTAATAGTTAACTGCCGTTTCTCTCTAAGCGACAAATTAAACTTTTCTTGCGTCCTTTGCTTCCTCTTCAGATACTTGGACAGAGACTTTCTACCTGACACTAACTCCCTAGCAGCCTCCACGTCCTTGACACTATCCTGAACACCTACAACAGAACCTACTACATCACACCTAACCGCTGTGTTGTCACTATCTACAACCACAACATCCATCATTCTAGATCTTACATTGTAACCTGTAACTTCACTAACTTTGCAGAAACTGTAACAACAGTGCAGTCCAGGCTTACACACACAAACAACATTCTCAAAATGCCGTCCCATTACATTTTCTATGTAAATACACTCTGCAGACAAAGGCTGACTGCTGCAGCTATACCTCAACCAACGCCCATCATGGAAAGTATACACACTAACGCCTAACCAATCGGCTGTTGCCTGAATTTCCACCTCTGTGGCCCAACTGCCGACACGCCTCATCCTGGACTGCTCAATGTACTCTAACACAGAGGAGTACTCAGTCCTCAAGAGACTCTGATATCTAGCCGTGTTCCTTTCTAACTCTTTACACACAGCTAACCTAATCCTACGATGGTGCTTCTGAGAACCACTCACAGCCTGAGAGATGGCTCTGAAGAAGCAGTTCCCATCGGCCACAATCCTCTCTTTGCTACAAGGAACACCCAACAACCCCTCCTCTGTGGCTACCGCACTAACAACCTTCACGCAATCGACGTTCAACTTTGTGCATAAAGCACGACAAACATCTACGCCGAGGGGATGGAAGACCAGCTCTTCGCTTCTCACCTCGCTAACAAATTCGACGTCCAAATTGACCTCTCGGACATCGAAACTCTTGGATTTCTTCGACATACAAGTGCCGGAAGAAATAACACGCTTTCTGCCATCGATCACCGTTGGTTCTGCCGCTGAACCGCTGCTCACCTCGCTGGAGAAAGTCAACACAGAAATGCCAGACAGTGCCGGACTTGCGGCAATGCTGACACCACACTCAGGCACACAACTGCCTGCAGACACCTCACTTTTTCTCCCAGCCTCAGTGAGCACACTAGACTCTGGTGCTGGAGCAGCGCTCATCGCAGTGATGAGACTCTCCACAGACACACCAGACCGCGCTGGACTTGCACCCGTGCTGACCGTCACACCACACAGCTCAAAGAGCTTCTCCCTCGAACGGAGACTGTCGGCCAAACGACAGATGTAGTGGTGCAGGTCGTCAAGACAGGCAAAATGCAGAACCACGCTTGTACCGTTGTGGTGCAACAAGCCAGTGCTACTGCGTGAGTGACTGTCGACCACAGCGAACCGTCCACCCTCACGCACGATGGCAGTGGTGTTTCCGCACATTGTCAAAAGACATGTGGTGTATTGACTGAAGATTCTCTCCAGTCCATTACGCAAGCTGATGAATACACCGAAATCGATGTATTCACCTTCGGTCACGCCTACTTCGCCTAACACTGTGTCACCAAAACCGAACCTAAACAACTGTCCGTCTAATTCCAGCTGTTGTGGCAAATCTGGCACAGACAGCAGATTAGACACATGGCTGAAGATGTTGAGGTCACGCAAACTCGTGTACAACTCATCACCTTCAACCAACGCGCGATCCAGATCCAGCCTGTCCCACGAGAACGCGCTCCTCACCGTGTGTTTGGCTAAGCTGACCAAAGCTATAGCCATACACTGCACACCACCATACACAAATCGGGCATTTCCCTGATGAAACGACCCGCGCACAACTTTAGCTAGCCTAATCCTGCTGCTATCTATGTTAGACCCTGTTGCCACAGCATTAGCGCTAGACTCTGACTTAACATCACTAACACAAACAGAAGGAACAAAAACAGCCTTAGCTTTGAAGATCTTCTGTTGCTCCTCTGGGACAGCAGGGCACGATGCGGCGACCTCCTCCTGACCGACGACCACTCCCGGCACCGCGCTGGCAGACTCCTGGACTGTCGCCTCCACCTGTACAAAAATCAAAAACATATTTTTATTAAATATAGACTGTTTAGACTTTCTTTATTGTCATTGCACAAAAAAAACAAAAAAAAAACACAGCAGTGAGATTTTGGCAACGAAATGTCGTTGCTTGGCTTCCGGATTACAGCAGAGATGGAATTGTGGGACCGTTTAAAAATTAAATATTAAACAATCTATATAACTAGTGCGATATGGTCTATATAACTAGTGCCAAAAAAGAAGAGCTAAATAAATGCAGCACCTCCGGGACAGCTGGGCACGCTGCGGCGACCTCCTCCCGGACGACGACCACCCCTGGCACCACGCTGGACGACTCCTGGGCTGTCGTCTCCACCTGACACACACACACACACACACACACACACACACACACACACACACACACACACACACACACAAAAAAAAACAAAACATGGTTTTACTAAAGAAAACAGGAGAACCATTTCCCTGTTACCTGTCATAATAATAATTCACATAATATATATATATAAACAAAGACAAACCTGCTGCACCGCTGGTCTGGGCCCGGAGGCAGGCACGGTGACACGGGCAGGTGAAGGTGTTGCCAGCACCTAAAAAAGATAGGGGAAGACAAAAGACTCATTTCAATAATGCACTCATTCATTCGGGTTCTACACGTGTTATCAAAATACGACAAAAACAATCCACATGGCTCACATACTAAACATGATACCAACCTGCCGCTTTCCTCCTCTACGCCTTGTGGCAACACCTTTCGGCGAACGCCTCACACGGGAAGTCTAAAAGAAGGAAAACAAACCTTGTTAAATGCAGTCTTAAATTCAATTTTGTCCAGGACATACACACATACAATGGGTTTTGCAAGCACAGAAAAAAAAAACAACAACAAAAGATCTGTATGTATAATATAAAGGAAAAAAATGTAAAAACAGTTGGTGGATGAGGAATGCGGATGCCGAGGAGAGCCAGATGTACTGGAGCAGCCTGGGACCTGAGCCACACAACCACCAGCAGCATGATGACCTGGCTCAAAAAGACACAGCACGCACTCAGAAAAACTCACAACCATTCACACACACACTCACACAGAGACAAGGGAAAACATTAGAGGCAAACCCATTTAACATTTTATAACTTAACAGAAACACCTTAAAGTCAAAACTAATATGAATTACTTCATACTATATAAATGTAGTTATCAGGCACTTTACCTGGCCAGCTGGCAGAAGGGAAGTGACGCTGCAGTCCGAGGATGGCGAAACCCTCTCCATGGCCTCCAGGATGTCGCCGCTGAACCAGACGGGGTTGGACGGGAGGACAGACTCTTGCACCGGAGATGCTCGAATCTTAAAAACCACAACAAAAAAAAATTTGTCACCATTAAAAACACACACACACACACACACACACACACACACACACACACACACACACACACACAAAATAAAGGCGTAAAACCAGAAAAGATGCACAAATGTACAGCCAGAAAATGACTCAAACACATTACCTTGCCCTCCTGTCCGACGACGGTCCACTCCAGTGGGTTGCGGTGACGAGCCGCGGGGCTGTGTCCCGTCACGACCAGCACGGGGGAGACCCTGGCACGAGGCGATGTCCGGGGGGGCACCGAGGGAGGAGGAGGAGGAGGAGGAGGAGTCAGCTGGCGGACCGCGGCGTCCCACAGGGCCTGGACGAGGATCGGCGTTCCGTCGCTGTCGCTGAGGTGCACCTGGAAAACAGTGAAACACAGAACACATTGCGCTCAACTTGTGTATCGAAAATGACAACCTTCAACTCCTCCATGTGTCATGTCACAACAACAAAGTATGCTGTACTTACACCGTCACGGCTCCACAGCTCCAAACGATCCACGGGGAGGTGCTCTGCCACAGACACGTATGGGAGACCTGCCGCAAAAGTGAGAAATATTATACATTCTGGTAATAAATACACTCATGTAAAACATATGAGGTTAGGTTCACGATACGTCACTTATAATCAAACTGATGACCAAAACTAAGACGTACCCATGCGTGCTGCGACACGGCGGAACTCCTGGCGGAACAGCTCCTGCAGGCCAGGCTCGATGTTCAGGCGTGGAGGGAAATCCAGCACGAACACCTACACACACACACACACACAAAAAAAAAATCACGTTTAGAATCACATTTAGGTTTCTAAAAAAGCACATGTGAAAACACACGCTTACTGTGACAGCACAGGACAAAACAAATACTGCCAACTGCAAATTAAACACACCTTCGCCCAGCGGTTGCAAACTGTAGCCAGGAGAGCACCGAAGTCCAGCGACGCCTCTCCGATGTTCCTGCTGGCTGTCAGGTTGTTGCTCGGGGCGAGCACACACACCACGTCCGGGGTCCAGGGGAGAGCGGCGTGGGACACCTCCGTCCTCAGCTCTGCTGCATGCGCACCTGGAACAGAGAGAAAAGAAAAACACAGAGGTACCTCCGGCATCGCGACGATCCCATCCACCAGGGCCCGCAGGTGGGAGTCTCCCACGACGAACACCATCTGCAATGACAGAGACACGGCTTTAGAACATAGACACCGACTTCTTACAACCAGCACTGTGTTTCTGAAAAAGAAAAACTAATACCTTCTGGTCCGGCTGCAGGGCAGGAGTGACCAACTTGAAGCTGCGCTGGGTCAGCTCCGAAGTCGGCCATCTCCGCACGCGATGGCGGTACCCTGTACCGCGCCCTGTGTGGTTGACAACAAAGTTAAGTATGATGACACAAAATTTGTATTTCCTCAAATAACATTCAAACTGCGTCAGTTAAACATTAAAAAAATAAACGAACTGTTTGATACGTACGAGCGACGAACTCGGGGACAGGCGGCTGGGGGGTCCATGGCTGCGGCTGCGCCATCCTCCGCTTCTGGGCCTGGGCCCGCCGGTGGGACTTGGCACGGGGCATCTAGGAATGAAAAACAAACAAACAAAAAAAATAAATAAATAAAATTTCCTCCAAAGTTCAAAGAAACTTTAAAAATCCAAGTGAATCTGTGCCAATCATACTCACAAACAATGCTTTCCCAGACAAGGTCAGCCTTCAAATACACAAACGTTTCAACTTACCTTGGCAGAGTGTGTGTGTGTGTGTGTGTGTGTGTGTGTCTGTCTGTCTGTGTGTGTCTGTGTGTCAAAGAAGTAAAACTATGTGTGTTGATTAACAATTAGTTATGTGTTTGTTTTTAAATTGAATCAATATGTCTGTGTAAACTTGTCCTGGATCAAGGGATCGCAGATGTAGCTCGCAGGTCACTCGCAGGTCAATCGCAGGTCGCTCGCAGGTCTCTCGCTCTCAACAACACCAGATCTCACAGCCAATCGATATCAATATCTGTAAATTAAATGAAAGTTTGATTTAAACATTACTTGTCTTAAAGAAAAAAAAACATTTAATTGAACAGAAAGTTACTGAAAGGATCCTGAATACACTTAGCTGAAGCAATTTTTTAGGTTTTAATTTTAAATAAGGTCTTTCTCTCTATAAAATGCTTAAGACACATCTTAGAGAGACACATGTTAAGAAAACCTTTTCCTCTCAAAATCATAATAAACCAGCAAACTGGCATCCTAATTACATTATTTGCTTCCTCATTACACAGAAAGTGGCTGACACAACATCTCACAGCTTAGCCATACCGGTGGACACAGACACACCCAACTAAATACATCAAACTATGGTTCATGCATACAGCAAAGGACACACACGCCCGCATGAAAAAAAATAAATAAATAAATAAATAAATATTACAGTCATCAATATTGAATCAAATAATTTCCCTTTGTCACACAAGGAAGACCTTCTCTTACAATCATATTGGACCAACCACTGACACAGCTTTGCCTATGACACAACTATTTGCTCTTTGAATGCACACAAAAGCCACACACACTCTACTGAACTGCATATATCAAAACACTTCCATGCAAATAAAACCTGATATAAACCTACACAAAAAAAATAACTTTCCTTTTTCACACAGCAAAAAAGTCTTCCTCTCAAAATGTTATTACACCACACACTAGCCCAGCTATGACACTCTACACCTGCTCTTTGAATGCACACAAGCCACACACACTCAGCTCAACAACATATATCACAAACTCAGTTCCATGCAAATAAAACCTTATATCAAACTACAAAAAAAGAAACACACACACTAGCAAAGCTATGACTGCTGTACATACAAAGAGCAGATATAGCTCTGTCACAAAGCCACACACACTCAGCTCAAGTACATATCACTAACTCAGTTCCATGCAAATAAAACCTGATTTAAAACTACAAAAAATCAAACAAACAAACAAACAAAAAACATGCATCTATCATCATCAAGTCCAATAATTTTCCTTTTCCACACAACAAGAATAAGTTTTCCTCTCAAACCAAACACTAGCACAGCTTTGCCTATATCTGCTCATTGAATGCACACAAGCCACACACACACTCAGCTCAACAACATATATCACAAACTCAGTTCTATGCAAATAAAACCTTGTAACTACAAACACACACACACACACACACACACACACACACGTGTGAAATGATTTTCCTTTGTCACAGCAAGAAAAAGATTGCCTCTCAAAATCTTATGGAACCACACACTAGCACAACTAGGCCTAATGCTGCGTTCCAGCGGACCTGTGAACCTGTGAATCACGACTTCAAAGTCACGAGTTACGACTTCAAACCGTTCCAGGCATAACCGATAAATACAACCGTCTTCAGCTGGTCTCCATTCGAACAAGGAAGTCGGAGTACGTTGAGCACAATCGAGTTCACAGGCGTGAATTCACAGGTTTGGCTGTAGCCCCGCCCACTTTTAACCGGTAAATTACCAGTTACGGGTGGCCTGGAACGCAGCATAAGACACAGCTTTTCTTTATATGGGCACAAAATGGCCGACACAATGTCTCTCAGCTAAGCTACACAGAGCTAGGCCTATGACACAGCTTTTCTTTATATGGGCACAAAATGGCCGACACGATGTCTCCCAGCTAAGCTACACAGAGCTAGGCCTATGACACAGCTTTTCTTTATATGGGCACAAAATGGCCGACACGATGTCTCCCAGCTAAGCTACACAGAGCTAGGCCTATGACACAGCTTTTCTTTATATGCACACAAAATGGCCGACACGATGTCTCCCAGCTAAGCTACACAGAGCTAGGCCTATGACACAGCTTTTCTTTATATGGGCACAAAATGGCCGACACAATGTCTCTCAGCTACACTTGCTCTTTGAATACACACACACACACACACACACACACACACACACACACACACACACACACACACACACACACAGGCCACACACTCTCAGCTCAACAACATATATCACAAACTCAGCTCCATGCAAATAAAACCTTATAACTACAAAAAAAAAAAAAAAAAAACACACACACACACACACACACACAAGTGAAATAATTTTCCTTTGTCACAGCAAGAAAAAGTTTGCCTCTCAAAATCTTATGGAACCACACACTAGCACAACTAGGCCTATGACACAGCTTTTCTTTATATGGGCACAAAATGGCCGACACGATGTCTTTCAGCTACACCTGCTCTTTGAATACACACACACACACACACACACACACACACACACACACACACAGGCCACACACTCTCAGCTCAACAACATATATCACAAACTCAGTTCAATGCAAATAAAACCTTATATCAAACTACAAAAAAAGAACACACACACACACAAACACACACCAAGTCAAATAATTTTCATTTGTCACAGCAAGAGAAAGTTTTCATCTCAAAATCTGGTTGAACCACACACACACACACAAGCAGAGCTATGACTGGTGTACATGCAAAGAGCAGATATAGCTCTGTCACAAAGCCACACACACTCAGCTCAAGCACATATCACAAACTCAGTTCCATGCAAATAAAACCTGATATCAAACTACTAAAAAGCACACACACCTGCAACAACTCATCGTCAAGTCCAATAATTTCCCCTCTTCACACAGCAAGACAAAGTTTTCCTCTCAAACCAAACACTAGCACAGCTTTGCATATGACACAGCAACACCTGCTCTTTGAATGCACACAAAAGCCACACACACTCAGCGACATACATCATAAGCTTAGTTTCATGCAAATAAAACGTGATAGCAAACTACAGAAAACACACACATAGCAGTTTTCATCATCAAGTCCAATAATTTCCCTTTTTCACACAGCAAGAGAAAGTTTTCATCTCAAAATCTGGTTGAACCACACACACACACACACACACACACGCAAAGCTATGACTGGTGTACATTCAAAGAGCAGATATAGCTCTATCAAAAAGCCACACACACTCAGCTCAAGTACATATCACAAACTCAGTTCCATGCAAATAAAACCTTATATCAAAATACACACACACACACACACACAAAAAATGCAATTATTCATCATCAAGTCCAATAATTTTCCTTTTCCACACAACAAGAATAAGTTTTCCTCTCAAACCAAACACTAGCACAGCTTTGCCTATATCTGCTCTTTGAATGCACACAAGCCACACACACACACATCTCAACAACATATATCACAAACTCAGCTCCATGCAAATAAAACCTTATAACTACAAAACACACACACACACACACACACACACACACACACACACACACACACACAAGTGAAATAGTTTTCCTTTGTCACAGCAAGAAAAAGTTTGCCTCTCAAAATCTTATGGAACCACACACTAGCACAACTAGGCCTATGACACAGCTTTTCTTTATATGGGCACAAAATGGCCGACACAATGTCTCTCAGCTACACCTGCTCTTTGAATACACACACACACACAGGCCACACACACTCAGCTCAACAACATATATCACAAACTCAGTTCCATGCAAATAAAACCTTATATCAAACTACAAAAAAAAAAAAAAAAAACACACACCAAGTCAAATAATTTTCATTTGTCACAGCAAGAGAAAGTTTTCATCTCAAAATCTGGTTGAACCACACACACACACACACACACACTAGCAAAGCTATGACTGGTGTACATTCAAAGAGCAGATATAGCTCTGTCACAAAGCCACACACACTCAGCTCAAGCACATATCACTAACTCAGTTCCATGCAAATAAAACCTGATATCAAATTACAAAAAAAAAAACAAAAAAACATGCATCTATTCACCATCAAGTCCAATAATTTTCCTTTTCCACACAACAAGAATAAGTTTTCCTCTCAAACCAAACACAAGCACAGCTTTGCCTATATCTGCTCTTTGAATGCACACAAGCCACACACACTCAGCTCAACAACATATATCACAAACTCAGTTCTATGCAAATAAAACCTTGTAACTACACACACACACACACACACACACACACACACACACACACACACACACACACACACACACACACACACACGAGTGAAATAGTTTTCCTTTGTCACAGCAAGAAAAAGATTGCCTCTCAAAATCTTATGGAACCACACACTAGCACAACTAGGCCTATGACACAGCTTTTCTTTATATGCACACAAAATGGCCGACACAATGTCTCTCAGCTAAGCTACACAGAGCTAGGCCTATGACACAGCTATTCTTTATATGCACACAAAATGGCCGACACGATGTCTCTCAGCTACACCTGCTCTTTGAATACACACACACACACACACACACACACACACAGGCCACACACACTCAGCTCAACAACATATATCACAAACTCATTTCCATGCAAATAAAACCTTATATCAAACTTCAAAAAAAAAAAAAAAAAAAAAACACACACCAGGTCAAATAATTTTCATTTGTCACAGCAAGAGAAAGTTTTCATCTCAAAATCTGGTTGAACCACACACACACACACACACACACACACACACACACACACTAGCAAAGCTATGACTGGTGTACATTCAAAGAGCAGATATAGCTCTGTCACAAAGCCACACACACTCAGCTCAAGCACATATCACAAACTCAGTTCCATGCAAATAAAACCTGATATCAAACTACTAAAAAGCACACACACCTGCAACAACTCATCGTCAAGTCCAATAATTTTCCCTCTTCACACAGCAAGACAAAGTTTTCCTCTCAAACCAAACACTAGCACAGCTTTGCCTATGACACAGCAACACCTGCTCTTTGAATGCACACAAAAGCCACACACACTCAGCGACATACATCATAAGCTTAGTTTCATGCAAATAAAACATGATAGCAAACTACAAAAAACACACACATAGCAGTTTTCATCATCAAGTCCAATAATTTTCCTTTTTCACACAGCAAGAGAAAGTTTTCATCTCAAAATCTGGTTGAACCACACACACACACACACACACACACACACACACACACACACACACAAGCAAAGCTATGACTGGTGTACATTCAAAGAGCAGATATAGCTCTGTCACAAAGCCACACACACTCAGCTCAAGCACATATCACAAACTCAGTTCCATGCAAATAAAACTTTATACCAAACACACACACACACACACACAAAAAATGCAATTATTCATCATCAAGTCCAATAATTTTCCTTTTCCACACAAGAGTAAGTTTTCCTCTCAAACCAAACACTAGCACAGCTTTGCCTATATCTGCTCTTTGAATGCACACAAGCCACACACACTCAGCTCAACAACATATATCACAAACTCAGTTCTATGCAAATAAAACCTTGTAACTACACACACACACACACACACACACACACACACACACACACGAGTGAAATAGTTTTCCTTTGTCACAGCAAGAAAAAGATTGCCTCTCAAAATCTTATGGAACCACACACTAGCACAACTAGGCCTATGACACAGCTTTTCTTTATATGGGCACAAAATGGCCGACACAATGTCTCTCAGCTAAGCTACACAGAGCTAGGCCTATGACACAGCTTTTCTTTATATGAGCACAAAATGGCCGACACGATGTCTCCCAGCTAAGCTACACAGAGCTAGGCCTATGACACAGCTTTTCTTTATATGGGCACAAAATGGCCGACACGATGTCTCTCAGCTACACCTGCTCTTTGAATACACACACACACACACAGGCCACACACACTCAGCTCAACAACATATCACAAACTCAGTTCCATGCAAATAAAACCTTGTAACTACACACACACACACACACACACACACACACACACACACATGCATCAAGTCAAATAATTTTCATTTGTCACAGCAAGAGAAAGTTTTCATCTCAAAATCTGGTTGAACCACACACACACACACACACACACACACACACACACACACACACACACAAGCAGAGCTATGACTGGTGTACATGCAAAGAGCAGATATAGCTCTGTCACAAAGCCACACACACTCAGCTCAAGCACATATCACAAACTCAGTTCCATGCAAATAAAACCTGATATCAAACTACTAAAAAGCACACACACCTGCAACAACTCATCGTCAAGTCCAATAATTTCCCCTCTTCACACAGCAAGACAAAGTTTTCCTCTCAAACCAAACACTAGCACAGCTTTGCATATGACACAGCAACACCTGCTCTTTGAATGCACACAAAAGCCACACACACTCAGCGACATACATCATAAGCTTAGTTTCATGCAAATAAAACATGATAGCAAACTACAAAAAACACACACATAGCAGTTTTCATCATCAAGTCCAATAATTTTCCTTTTTCACACAGCAAGAGAAAGTTTTCATCTCAAAATCTGGTTGAACCACACACACACACACACACACACACACACACACACACACACACACACACACACACACAAAATGCAATTATTCATCATCAAGTCCAATAATTTTCCTTTTCCACACAAGAATAAGTTTTCCTCTCAAACCAAACACTAGCACAGCTTTGCCTGTATCTGCTCTGTGAATGCACACAAGCCACACACACACTCAGCTCAACAACATTTATCACAAACTCAGTTCCATGCAAATAAAACCTTGTAACTACAAAAAAAAAAAAAAAAAAAAAAAATCAAACACAAGTGAAATGATTTTCCTTTGTCACAGCAAGAAAAAGTTTGCCTCTCAAAATCTTATGGAACCACACACTAGCACAACTAGGCCTAAGACACAGCTTTTCTTTATATGCACACAAAATGGCCGACACAATGTCTCTCAGCTAAGCTAGCGGGCTAGCAAGGCTAGCGTTCTATGCAAATAAAACCTGATCTAGCTAGCGTTAGCTTAGCGCGCTAATCTACTCGACCAAACACCATCAAAACACTTTAAAATTCATCACACGTCGATGGTAATGCCTTTTCTACTTCTTAATAAATGTTTCAAGCCAACCACTTGTATCTCAGAAGTTAAGATTATCAAATAAAAGTTAGCTTTACATGTAAAGCTAAATGCCAGTAGGCCTCAGGCCTAGGTTAGCGCGCTAAGCTAGCGCTAGCTAGCGCTAGCTTAGCGCGCTAATCCAATCGACCAAATGCCATCAATAAACTTTAAAATTCATCTCACGTCGATGGTAATGCCTTGTCTATGTCCTAATAAATGTTTCAAGTCAATCACTTGTACCTCAGGAGTTGAGATTATCAAATACAGGTTAGCTTTGCATGTAAAGCTCAACGGCCCCTCCATCAAAACTCACCAAAAGCACAAGCAAACAGCACAATGCAAAGTACACAATCACTCTCTGAAATATAACATTTAAATTTAGTGTTTTACCTGTGTTATCATCAGCCATAGCCTCATATTAGCACAGAGTTCAAACAATAGGCTAACGTTAAGCTAACAGAGATGAAAACAGGTCTTACCTCTTAGTCTGTGAGAAGAAGTGGGGGGGAGGGACACAGACGCACGGGGCTTTTATACGCAGCCCCCCCTGCGCCCCTCCCGATCTCTTTTTCAAATCAAAACAAGATGGATTACCATAGCATTGGTGAAGTAAATACCTACTACATAATGTAATTGTAATAAAAAAATAAAAAAAAAAGTAATAATAATTATTATTTAGTAACTATTATTTTGTTTATAATAATTGATAATAATATTGTTAATAATATATATTATATGATATTGTATTATAATTATTATACTATATTATTATTATTATTATTATTACTATTATTATTATTGTTATTATATATTACATTATGCCTGTCTGTGGATACTTCCTCTACCTCTTTTTTTTACCATGGAGTTTGGCGTGAAGAGGCAGACACTTGGCACTAATTAGGCCCCTGCTGTCTAAAGTAAAATCCTGACAGCTTTCAAACCTACGCCGATGGAAAGAGGACAAAAATTCCTACAAAAATATGATATTTTGGTGTAGATTTGAACAAGTTTGTGGCCGCTGTGCAGACTTTTTTTACCCTTTTTGACACTGGAGTGCTCTGTTCTGCACTCTGCCTGGTCATGTGACTCACTCTAGCTGCTTGCACATTCCCCTATACATACCCATTATAAGCTCTCAGAGGGAGCAGAAACAACACTCAAACTTAAACTGTTATAGCTCAAAAATGGTAAAAGATAGCAAAATCATGTAAATACAAGATTTATAGATCCAAGTCTTGTGACTCGTTTAAACCTTGAATAAAGTCTGTAACTCAAACTATGTCCGAACGGTGACACCTCAAACAGGGGTGGGTTTGCTTGATTTCTCCTTTGGATTGCATGGGGATTTCTCTATGTGCCTGCATTTTGGGCTGATCATGACACAGCTGCCAGTACTCATGTATGAGCTCAGTACTCATGTCACTCACACACTAGGACATCCTGGGACTTTCAAAATAAAAGCCCAAAACTCTTTCCAACTGAAAGCACCGAAAAATACCCTTACAAATGGGAAAAATGGATGAACTGTTCATCGCGGACCGGCACCGGTGCGAGGGCCGACCAACGCTGCTTGCAGCTTTAATTAGGCCCTCGCCCTCCAACGGAGAGAGGGACTATTGTTTTTGTACCGTTTTTTTCTTATTATTATTATTACGTCTAAATAACGCTTAATTTGACCCTCTAAACATGCTCAAAAACTCACCAAATTTGGCACGCCCTCCAGGTCTGGCGAAAAATTCGATAAAATGGCAACTCGGACCCCCAAAGTGCAAAAATGGGCTCTCTAGCGCCACCTAGGCACACTAAATGGGCCGCTGCGGCCCACAGGAATGTGATAGAAAGACCAAACCAGCGCCGAAACGTAGGTCTCATCAAGGCCGAGATTTCACGCGCTCGCCCCCCTGACCTAAAACCAACAGGAAGTCCGTAATTTGCCCTTCAAAGTAAGAGTCACGCCCGAAATTTCGCGTTGTTCAAAAATTATCTCCTCCGAGGCGGTAAATCATGGCAGCTTGAAACGCTAATACATGACAGAGGATACCGTGCTTAACAAAAGTTCTGAAGGAATTATTATTAATTTGAAGCGTTTGGGATTTATAAGCCCTCGAAGTCGGCAACGCCGACTTGGAGGGCGTCGTTTTTTCCATGGAGTTTGGCGTGAAGAGGCGCACACTTGGCGCTAATTAGGCCCCTGGCGTCTAAAGTAAACGTCGCACAGCTTCGAAAATTATGCCACACGAAAGAGGACGAAAATTCCTACAAAAATATGAAATTAATTTTTAAATTGGAACAAGTTTGTGGCCGCTGTGAAGACTTTTCGACCATTTTGGACCCTGGTGTCCTCTCCTCTGCACTCTGCCCGGTCATGTGACTCACTCTAGCCAACTGACAGTTCCGCAATACACACCCATTATAAACCGTCAGCGGGAGCAGAGAAAACAGTCAAACTTAAACTGCCGTAATTCAAAAATGGTACAAGATAGCAAAATAGTGTAAATACGAGATTTATAGAGCCGAGTCTTGTGCCTCGTTTAAACTTTGAATTACGTCTGTAACTCAAACGCTATCCGAGCGGCGTTACCTCAAACGGGTGTGGGTTTTTATCGATTTCTCCATTAGATTGAATGTGGATTTCTCTGTCTTCCTGCATTTTGGTCTGATCATGACACAGCTGCCAGTACTCATGTATTAGCGCAGTACTCATGTCACTCACACACTAGGACATCCTGGGCCTTTCAAAATAAAAGCCCAAAACTCTTTCCAGCTATAAGCACAGAAAAATACCCTTACAAATGGGAAAAATGGATAAATTGTCTGCACTTCAATGACACAAACATCATCACGGATCGTGGCGGACCGGCACCGGTGCGAGGGCCGACCAACGCTGCTTGCAGCTTTAATGTTGGTTTTGTTTTTGCTGGAATTACGTGTCTTTGACGCTTAATTTGACCCCCTAAACATGTTCAAAAACTCACCAAATTCAGCACGCACATCAGGTCTGGTGAAAAATTCGTTAAAATGGAAAAACGCACCACCAAAGTGCAAAAATGGGCTCACTAGCGCCACCTAGGCACACTAAATTGGCCGCAGCGGCCCACAGGAATGTGATAGAAAGACCAAACCAGTGCCGAAACGTAGGTCTCATCAAGGCAGAGATTTCACGCACTCACCCCCCCCGACCTAAAACCAACAGGAAGTCCGCAATTTGCCCTTCAAATTAAGAGTCACGCCCGAAATCTCGCGTTGCTCAAAAATTATCTCCTCTGAGGCCGTAAATCCCAGCGGCTCAAAAAGCTAATACATGACAGAGGATACAGTGCTGAACAAAAGTTGTTCGGGATTTCGTCATTCCGGCCTTAGTTTTTAAATTAAAAGCCCTCAAAGTCGGCGTTGCTGCAACCAAAACGCCATTTTTTCCATGGAGTTTGGCGTGAAGAGGTGCACACTTGGCGCTAATTGGGCCCCTGGCGTCTAAAGTAAACGTCGCACGGCTTCGAAAATTATGCCACACGAAAGAGGACGAAAATTCCTACAAAAATATGAAATTAATTTTTAAATTGGAACAAGTTTGTGGCCGCTGTGAAGACTTTTCCAACATTTTGGACCCTGGCGTCCTCTCCTCTGCACTCTGCCCGCTCATGTGACTCACTCTAGGCAACGGACAGTTCCGCAATACACACCCATTATAAACCGTCAGCAGGGGCAGAAAAAACAGTCAAACTTAAACTGCCATAATTCAAAAACGGTACAACATAGCAAAATCGTGTAAATACGAGATTTATAGAGCCGAGTCTTGTGCCTCGTTTAAACTTTGAATAAAGTCTGTAACTCAAACGATGTCCGAGCGGCGTTACCTCAAACGGGTGCGGGTTTGATCGATTTCTCCATAGGATTGAATGAGGATTTCTCTGTCTGCCTGCATTTTGGGCTGATCATGACTCAGCTGCCAGTACTCATGTATTAGCTCAGTACTCATGTCACTCACACACTAGGACATCCTGGGCCTTTCAAAATAAAAGCCCAAAACTCTTTCCAGCTTAAAGCACCGAAAAATACCCTTACAAATGGGAAAAATGGATGAATTGTCTGAACAAACATCGTGGCGGACCGGCACCGGTGCGAGGGCCGACCAACGCTGCTTGCAGCTTTAATTAGGCCCTCGCCCTACATCGTAGAGAGGGCCTATTGTTTTTGTACTGTTTCTTTTTTTTTTTTCCTATTGTTACGTCTCTTTGAGGCTTAATTTGACCCCCTAAACATGCTCAAAAACTCACCAAATTTGGCACGCACCCCAGGTCTGGCGAAAAATTCGATAAAATGGAAAAACGCACCCCCTAAGTGCAAAAATGGGCTCTCTAGCGCCACCTAGGCACACTAAATCGGCCGTTGCGGCCCACAGGAATGTGATAGAGAGACCAAACCAACGCCGAAACGTAGGTCTCATTAAGGCCGACGAAAAATGTTGTGAAGACCGAAGCCCTAAAACCAACAGGAAGCCCGCAATTTGCCTTTCAAAGTAAAAGTCGGGCCCGAAATTGCGCATTACACAAAAATTATCTCCTCCGAGGCCGTAAATCGTGGCGGCTCAAAAAGCTAATACATGAAAGAGGATACAGTGCTTAACAAAACTTCTGAAGGATTTCGTCATTCCGGCCTTAGTTTTTAAATGATAAGCCCTCGAAGTCGGCAACGCCGACTTCGAGGGCGTCGTTTTTTCCATGGAGTTTGGCGTGAAGAGGCGCACACTTGGCGCTAATGAGGCCCCTGGCGTCTAAAGTAAACGTCGCACGGCTTCGAAAATTATGCCACACGAAAGAGGACGAAAATTCCTACAAAAATATGAAATTAATTTTTAAATTGGAACAAGTTTGTGGCCGCTGTGAAGACTTTTCCAACATTTTGGACCCTGGTGTCCTCTCCTCTGCACTCTGCCCGGTCATGTGACTCACTCTAGCCAACTGACAATTCCGCAATACACACCCATTATAAACCGTCAGCAGGGGCAGAAAAAACACTCAAACTAAAACTGCCGTAATTCAAAAACGGTACAAGATAGCAAAATAGTGTAAATACAAGAATTATAGAGCCGAGTCTTGTGACTCGTTTAAACTTCGAATGGTGTCTGTAACTCAAACGATATCCGAGCGGCGTTACCTCAAAACGGGTGTGGGTTTGATCGATTTCTCTATTGGATTGAATGAGGATTTCTCTGTCTGCCTGCATTTTGGTGACACAGCTGCCACAGTACTCATGTATTAGTGCAGTACTCATGTCACTCACACACTAGGACATCCTGGGCCTTTCAAAATAAAAGCCCAAAACTCTTTCCAACTGAAAGCACCGAAAAATACCCTTACAAATGGGAAAAATGGATAAATTGTCTGCACTTCGATGACACCAACATCGTGGCGGACCGGCACCGGTGCGAGGGCCGACCAACGCTGCTTGCAGCTTTAATTTTTTTTATTATTATATCGTGTCGTTAGGCCTTAATTTGACCCCCTAAACATGCTCAAAAACTCACCAAATTTGGCACGCACCCCAGGTCTGGTGAAAAATTCGAGAAAATGGCAACTCGGACCCCCGAAGTGCAAAAATGGGCTCGCTAGCGCCACCTAGGCACAAAAAGGCACACGAAGGCGGCCGCTGCGGCCCACAGGAACGTGATAGAAAGACCAAACCAGCGCCGAAACGTAGGTCTCATCAAGGCCGAGATTTCACGCGCTCGCCCCCCCCGACCTAAAATCAACAGGAAGTCCGCAATTTGCCTTTCAAAGTAAAAGTCGGGCCCCGAAATTGCGCCTTGAACAAAATTTATCTCCTCCGAGGCCGTAAATCGCGGCGGCTCGAAAAGCTAATAGATGAAAGAGGACACAGTGCTGAACAAAAGTTGCTAAAGACTTCGTCATTACTCGTTTAGTTTTTAAACTATAAGCCCTCGAAGTCGGCGTTGCCGACTTCGAGGGCGTCGTTTTTCCCATAGAGTTTGGCGTGAAGAGGCGCACACTTGGCGCTAATTAGGCCCCTGGCGTCTAAAGTAAACGTCGCACGGCTTCGAAAATTATGCCACACGAAAGAGGACGAAAATTCCTACAAGAATATGAAATTAATTTTTAAATTGGAACAAGTTTGTGGCCGCGGTCAAGACTTTTCGACCATTTTGGACCCTGGTGTCCTCTCCTCTGCACTCTGCCCGGTCATGTGACTCACTCTAGGCAACGGACAGTTCCGCAATACACACCCATTATAAACCGTCAGTGGGAGCAGAGAAAACAGTCAAACTTAAACTGCCGTAATTCAAAAATGGTACAAGATAGCAAAATAGTGTAAATACAAGATTTATAGAGCCGAGTCTTGTGCCTCGTTTAAACTTCGAATTTCGTCTGTAACTGAAACGATGTCCGAGCGGCGTTACCTCAAACGGGTGTGGGTTTTTATTGATTTCTCCATTGGATTTAATGTGGATTTCTCTGTCTGCCTGCATTTTGGGCTGATCATGACACGGCTTCCAGTACTCATGTATTAGCGCAGTACTCATGTCACTCACACACTAGGACATCCTGGCCCTTTCAAAATAAAAGCCCAAAACTCTTTCCAACTGAATGCAAAGACAAATACCCTTACAAAAAGGGAAAAATGGATGAAATGTCTGCACTTCAAACATCGTGGCGGACCGGCACCGGTGCGAGGGCCGACCAACGCTGCTTGCAGCTTTAATTAGGCCCTCGCCCTCCCTTAGGGAGAAGGGCCTATTGTTTTTGTACCGTTTCTTTTTTCTTCTTATTATTATTACGTGTCATTCGGCCTTAATTTGACCCCCTAAACGTGCTCAAAAACTCACCAAATTTGGCACGCACCTCCGGTCTGGCGAAAAATTCGATAAAATGGCAACTCGGACCCCCAAAGTGCAAAAATGGGCTCGCTAGCGCCACCTAGGCACAAAAAGGCACACTAAATCGGCCGCTGCGGCCCACAGAAACGTGATAGAAAGACCAAACCAGCGCCGAAACGTAGGTCTCATCAAGGCCGAGATTTCACGCGCTCGCACCCCCAACCTAAAACCAACAGGAAGTCCGCAATTTGCCTTTCAAAGTAAAAGTCGGGCCCCGAAATTGCGCGTCGAACAAAATTTATCTCCTCCGAGGCCGTAAATTGTGGCGGCTTGAAACGCTAATACATGACAGAGGATACCGTGCTTAACAAAAGTTCTGAAGGAATTATTATTCATTTGAACCGTTTGGGATTTATAAGCCCTCGAAGTCGGCAACGCCGACTTCGAGGGCGTCGTTTTTCCCATGGAGTTTGGCGTGAAGAGGCGCACACTTGGCGCTAATGAGGCCCCTGGCGTCTAAAGTAAACATCGCACGGCTTCGAAACTTATGCCACACGAAAGAGGACGAAAATTCCTACAAAAATATGGAATTAATTTTTAAATTGGAACAACTTTGTGGCCGCTGTCAAGACTTTTCCAACATTTTGGACCCTGGCGTCCTCTCCTCTGCACTCTGCCCGGTCATGTGACTCACTCTAGGCAACTGACAATTCCGTAATACACACCCATTATAAACCGTCAGCGGGAGCAGAGAAAACAGTCAAACTTAAACTGCCATAATTCAAAAATGGTACAAGATAGCAAAATTGTGTAAATACGAGATTTATAGAGCCGAGTCTTGTGCCTCGTTTAAACTTCAAATCAAGTCTGTAGATCAAACTGCATTGAAAAAGTGACATCTCAAACAGGGGTGGGTTTCATTGATTTCTCCATTGGATTGAATGAGGATTTCTGCCTGTAGTTTGGTCTGACCATGACAAAGCTGCCAGTACTCATGTCACACACACACACACACACACACGCACGCAGTGCGTGTGTGTGTGTGTGTGTGTGTGTGTGTGACATGCGTGTGTTTGACACCTCAAACAGGGGTGGGTTTCATCGATTTTTCCATTGGATTGAATGAGGATTTCTGCCTGTAGTTTGGTCTGACCATGACAAAGCTGCCAGTACTCATGTCACACGCACACGCAGAACTAATGTCACACTCACGCACAAGCGCGCGCACACACACACACACACACACACACACACACCAAGCACACACACACGCACATTCACACACACTGGCAGCTACGGCCTTGGCCACATACACACACACACACACACACACGGATACTAATGTCACACGCACTCGCAGAACTAATGTCACACTCGCGCACACGCGAGAGCGCACACACACACACACACACACCACAGACCAAGCACACATGCTTGCGCACACACCAAGCACGCGCAGACACACACACACACACATCCGCACGCACGCACACAAACACACAGAAATAGACACACACACGTCACACGCACACACACACACAAACACACAAAAACACACACACACACATATACACACACGCACCAAGCATGCACACACACACACACACACACACACACGCACCAAGCATGTACACACACACAGACACACACACACACACACACACACATCCCTGGCAGCTGGCACATCGCTGGCATCTACACCTCATATCACACACACACAAACACACACACACGCACAAACACGCACACACATCGCTGGCAGCTACGGCCTCCGTACTCATATCACACACACACACACAAGCACCAAGCACGCACACACACATATACACACACACACAAACACACACACACACGCACGCACCAAGCACGCACATACACACACACACACAAGCAAACACACACAAATACATACACACGCAGGCACCAAGCACGCAGACGCATCCGCACGCACACACACACACACACACACACACTCACACAAACATACACAAAAACACACAAATACACACACACGCACACACACACACACAATCATGCCCCCCCCCCCCCCCCCCCCCCCCCCCCCCCCCACACACACACACACACACACAGTCACACACATGCACAATTTCTCCATTGGATTGAATGAGGATTTCTTCCTGCAGTTTGGTCTGACCATGACACAGCTGCTAGTACTCATTTCACACGCACACACACAAACACACACACACACATGCATGTGGGTTCGGTGGGGTGTGAGGGCTGTCCATTGCTGCTTGCAGCTTTTTTTTTTGTTATTATTATTACGTCTAAATAACCCTTAATTTGACCCCCCTAAACATGCTCAAAAACTCACCAAATTTGGCATGCACCCCAGGTCTGGCGAAAAATTCGATAAAATGGCAACTCGGACCCCCAAAGTGCAAAAATGGGCTCGCTGGCGTCACCTAGGCATACAAAGGCACACGAAGGCAGCCGCTGCGGCCCACAGGAATATGATAGAAAGACCAAACCAACGCCGAAACATAGATCTCATCGAGCCCGACATCTAACACACACAAATACACACACACAGGCATGAGTATCAAGGCCGTAGCTTCCAGCGGCAAATACACACACACACACCGAGTCCGTAGCTGCACGCACATTCACACACACACACACAAACACACACAGGCACACACAGGCACACACACACACACACACACACACACACACACACACACACACACACACACACACACACACACTTTGCCCAAACCATGTGGGTTATGCCTCTGACATTTTGGTAATAAAACCTCACACCTCTCAAATAACTGTTTACTTTTCAAAAATAGTCTTGAAAATGGTGACATTATGTCCTTCATCTTAACTCATCAATACTTCAAGAGGTTTTAAATTTGTTCATAAAAAAAGCAAAAAGCAAACATCAGACAGGGTAACATGCAGCTGAGGGAATATTACACTCATGACTTACACATTATAAGCTCCTCTGTTGGTCATCTCTTCATTCTTGATAACATCAATGCTGGACAATTTCCTCATGTTTACATGTCAACTCTTTACCCATGTGAATAATATACTGTTTTAATCAATTACAATTTATACATATAACCTTCTATGTAGTTATATAATATTGCATTACACAGTAAAGCAGGAGTAGTATTACTACAGACTTGTTTTTCACAATACACTGAAAGGACCTTCATTCATAATATGACAGACAACATCTTGTACTTTAGAATATAAAATTTATTTTTCAATTCAATTTTATTTACATGTAAATGTTTTGATGATTGCATTTACTTTTAGTCATTGACATTTTTTCTCAGTACAGTTTAGTTATTTATTCTGTCAAGACAAACATTTAGAAAAATCATGGCTGTACTTCATGTATTGTTCATGTAAGAAAAATAAAATAGCATAGGCCTGAATTCAAATTCAATTCAATTTTATTTATTTGTATAGCCCAGAATCACAAATACAAATTTGTCCCAAAGGGCTTTACAGAAAAATACAACATCCTCTGTCCTTAGACCCTCACATCGGATGAGGAACAACTCCCTAAAAAACCCCTTTAACAGGGAGAAAAATAGGAAGAAACCTCAGGGGAGCAACAGAGGAGGGATCCCTCCCCAGGACGGACAGACGTGCAATAGATGTTGTAAACACAGATAACAAACTACAATTAAGATAGGATTACTTTTTTAACTATTACCTCATACATCTCATGTCCCAGACCTACAATACTGAGACTAAAGTTCATCCCAACTACTTTCACAGGACATAGATACAATGCATGTGCTGTCTCTGTCCCACGATGCCACTTGCTACAAGGCGACATCATCATCACTTGGGAGGTAGGGAAGTTTGGGACGCTGCACCACAGTAGCATCTTCAACCAGGAAGCTCCCCTTCGAGTAAAAAAAAGACAACATTTTGAGGCAAACATCACTGACCAACAGCATCTCACAGTACACTAACTAAAGTAACTACAATTTGTTGACAGGGCCACCCAACTGTGTAAAGTTGGCAAGGCATAGAGAGACAGAAAAGATATGAATGGGGGACACAAATGGGAGCAAAAAACCTGGAAAATACACCACTGCTAATGGACTTTTTATATATATATATACATATATATATATATATATATATATATATATATATGTATAACTGTCCTGTTATGGCAGCTCAGGCGTACAGAATGGGGAGTCTGTGCCTTGTTGTGCCACAACAGATTTGCTCTGAGTTCATGCACACCAAACGGAACACCTCAGTATTGAAAGTGAACCTCTTGTGTACAGACAGTACACATGAAGGTGACATGGACTCAAACATGCAGAACTATATACATTTCAACTTTAAACAGACATACATTTAAAATTTTAACAGATATACATGAAGAGCTCATTTGCAAAAATCCCCATTTGATTTATTATCCTAAATCATGTCCTGTGTGTGTGTGTGTGTGTGTGTGTGTATGTGTGTGTGTATGTGTGTGTGTACTCCAAGCAGTATCAGTGAAACGGTGTATCCATTTTAAGAATGGCTTTTATCTGTTTTTGCAAATGAACTCTTCACATTTAAACTTTAAACAGAGACCAACAGCTAACACGTGGCAAACAGAGACTAACACATCCATAAACCTGTGACACATGATTACCTGATATACGGCCCTACACATGATTGTCCACAACTATACCTTCCCTAATTACACCTGAAACACATGATTTGCTTAATCTAAGATCTAACCATGATCATCTATTCCACATCATAAATACATAATCTAAAATCAATAATAAATAGACAATATAAATACTATAAATAATGACAATAAATAACAATCTATACAATTACAGTGGGACAGGCTCTAAAAAGACAACATTCATAGTGGTAGCCAATGTACACACCATGAACAACACAACACACTACAAGTCAGTTTCCTCTTAACCAACACACAAACGCGACAACACTAACATTTGCACCGGGACACTGCAATGTAGCTCCGTTTGACTCATCAAACAAAGAATTTACACCGGTCGTGTGAATTCATTGTTTGCTTCCTTTGCCAAACAAAACAACCTAACCCTCATCAAAATCCACGTCTGACTCGAAGAGGCCCTCTACCTCCTCGAAGTCAACAACTAACCCCTGATCATCGTTTACACTAAAACTACATACAACACCTTCGTGATCACTAAAATACGTGGGCATCACTGCACACTCCACATTATACTGTGTTGTTTTAACATAAACGTGATCAATTAGTGTCCCCTTCTCTGTAGTTTCTTGTGTTACATGTTGACTAAAACCTTTTTCACCCATAAATTTGCAAATTGAGGATGTTTTTAAAATGTTCTCATTGAAATCCCCCATTATTACAATTGTGTTACTGATTGGATGTAACCAATCAAGTAACTTCCCCAGATTTTGTTTGAATAAAGAAATTGGATAACACGGTGGACGATAAATTACTGCCAATAATATGTTGAATTTGTTGCACAGGCACACCAAACACTCCAGATTCAAATCGGGCACCTGCAGAATATCACAGTCCAAATTGTCTACGCTATACAAACCAACTCCACCGTGTTCTAGGTTCTTTAGCTCTAACAATTTGGGGTTACTGCTGCTGTAACACAAGCCACGAGGACGACTGTGGAAAGTGTAACCCTCAATTTGGACACTGTCTAATGAAGACTGTGCAGTGAGCCACGTTTCTGTCACAGCAATACAGGTAAGCTGTAAATGCTGCGTGCAAGACACCAAATCTAACACATGGCGACTTAAATTTTGAACGTTCATTAAATACACAGAGAAACTGTGTGCATTTAATGAAGGCTCTGGCTGCTCAATCAAAAATGGAGGCATGCTATCCAAGGCCTCCTTTATGGCGTCC
The DNA here is from genome assembly GCF_902150065.1 of Myripristis murdjan. NCBI lineage: Eukaryota > Metazoa > Chordata > Actinopteri > Holocentriformes > Holocentridae > Myripristis > Myripristis murdjan. Next base: position 22,746,662 of record NC_043988.1, read on the forward strand.
TTGCAATAAATTGCCCTCTCTGTAAAATCCTCGATGATCAGTCCAGACAAGGCCCTAACGCGACTAAGCGCTACATATGCCTGCCCCGGTGCAAACACCCTCTTTAAGGACACTACCGCCTCGTCCACAGTGAGTCCTTGCACTTTGTGAACAGTGCAAGCCCACGCTAACCTCAGAGGAAACTGACGACGCAAACCGCCACGCTTAGTAGCTCTATCCTCCTCTGGATCAATGGCAGTAGACTGCAGGCATTCTACTGCTGCATGTGCACGGTTTTTCCTCCTATCTGAACCAATTTTCTCATCATCAAATCTAACATACACAGTGAGAGGAAACGTGGAATCCTCTCCAAAAACTATCTGAGTAACCGTGCCACATGCTCCATTGACCAGGCCGTCCGCAACATCCACGTTCTTACACAACATGACTCGCGCGTTCCTCGCTATACACAAAGTCTCCGGTAGAGACGTGTCCGCCGCCACGCCGTGATGCCCGGGCATCCGTTCCAAATTCCCTGTTGTCCTGTTAGTCACAAAATCCTGCGCCTCAATGGTGACATAATCAGGACAACAGTCAAACAGATAATTTAGGTTGTGCTCACTTACTTGCCTATTCGTCGCAAAGATATGCAAGGCTGAGCTCACCTCGCCGGTCTCGCGCATCTTCAACATTTCAATGTCGCTATCTAACATTGGGGTGGCCCTGGAACGCACTCTTAACCTATTAAGCATTTCAGCAAACACACTATCCTTCTGTCTAACTATCTTTTTCAGCTCCACGATGCTGAAATTACACCACAGGTCCACACCAACAGGACTACTATACAGAGGCTTCCCTTTAACGGGAGGCAACTGATAGAAGTCCCCGACAGCTATCACGCTAACATTACCAAACGGGGAAAAGTCGCCTGTCTGTTTAATCTGTCTTAACCTACCGTGGACATAAGCCAACAGATTGTGATTAACCATACTGATTTCATCTATGATTAAAATTTGGAGGTGACTTAATTTTGCTCGCAAAGAGTTTAGTTTATCTTCACCCAGAGGGGTGTAAGGTAAACTAGCCTGTTTGCCAATACTCAATGTGTGATGAATTGTTGCTGCATTCAAATTATATGCAGCTATTCCTGTAGGAGCAGTTAACAAAACACAGATATCGTCTGGTTGATCACAAAGTGTTGACAGCAGCCGCGCTGCTTCATACTGGATAGCCCTAATTAAATGACTTTTCCCCGTCCCTGCACCACCTGTCACAAACACACGCAGAGACTCTGGGTTTTTACCCATCACCTTCTGCAGACACCACTGTCTCACCCTATAAAAAACAGCAAGCTGTGTCTCATTCAGAGACCTAACAAGCGCCAAACCCTCAGTTCGAGATAAAATGGACCTGTTTCTCTCTAACTGCGCTACCTGTCTGCCACCAACAATCAAATCTGGCACATTCACCAACGACTCAACAAGCTGTTCCTCAGCTAACTCACATTCCCGCTGCTGCCTCATCTCCTCTAAACCTTCTAGGCGTTCCGCTTCCTGTTCAGGACAAAGCTCACCCCAAACATCCTCATCTACACCGTTGTTTTGCGCCGCTATCTCCTGAGCTAACTCAAGGTGAGGACAATTGACCTCAAACCTTGCCCTATTCTCATCGACAACATCACTAACCGAATGTACAGAGCCGTCGCTAAACAACACCTCACCATCGTTATAGAACTGCTCAAACAGCTCAAAGCCATCAGGTTTGAGGTCTGAGTCAGTTCTATAAGGAAGAAACAACTGCAACAGGCTCTGAAAATGTGCCTCCTCCTCTCTATCCAAATTAAAACGCATGTATCGCACCACTGCAAACTGAGTGCGTGTTCTCCTAAGAATGAATCCTAAGTCATTCTTCAGTTCAATTCTGTCTTTAGACATCTCATTTTTGCTGAGAACACGATACTCAGATGCAAAGGTAGCCATACACATGTTATCAAACACTACACTGTCAGGCCTATTCCTATACCTATCTACTATACTAATCATAAACATATCCTCCTCCCGTAGATCACGGGAGGCGGCCATCTGCCTCAACACACTGAGGGGCAAACTCATTCTAACTATTCTACTGCCTGTCGGCACAAACACGACCTTCCTGGAACACTCCCTAAGGTGCATGTTCGTTAGCCTATACACCGCCTCCTGCGCACAAACATCTCTGTTGTGTAAATATACACTGCCCAGCTTCCGCAGGGCTTCTTTGGCAGAGAGATTCCCTTGTTTTTTTGCTTCTTTTTGGGCATTAGTCAATAAGAGGCCAATTTCTCTCTCTGCTTTTGTAATATACGATATTATGTATATCACTACTGCGTAGGCGTCGGTGACAAAGCTAATGTCCATGTTAGCGTTCCAGCACTTCAACAACTTCTTACTATACTGATTGACCCAGACCTCGTTCACCCCTCTCCTATAGACTACCTTATGCTTTTTCTCTAAACGCCTATAAGCCATTTCAAAGATCTCCTGATTTATACGCAAGCTACCAAACAACTCCTCTACACTTGCAGGAGGCACATCGCGTTCCACAGCTTTCTTAACAGCCTCAAGAATTTTGTGTGCAAACTCTTTAGGCATCCTATCCCTATCCTCAAAACACTTACAGGCTGGCTTGTTTTCTGAATTAGATTCAGCCTCACCTGTCTTCTTGTTCTTATCACACTTGCACTCCCGCATTCTACAAATGAATGTGCGCGCAGAAACAGGTTTTGGAAAATTGAAACGACATGTCGTTTTGTGTTTTCTGCATGACTTTGAATGTCGTTTGGAATGTGTTTGAACAGATGACACCGTGTCCAATAGTGTGTCATCATCTGAGGGTAGCTCACACGTAACGTAACGGTCAATAAATTCTACGACTTCCTCATCTGTGTTTTTATCAATTTGGGGAGCACCCTCAATCCAAAACAAACAATGCACATGTGGTGAGCCTCTTTGTTGAAATTCTACCCTATAAAAGTAATCGATTATTTTGCCGATAGGTTGACAGGGAGACATGAGAACCTCTTTCAGAAAACAATGCCACCTGTAGTCAAACATTCGCGCCGCGGTCACAGGATTACGTCGCAACAACGCGCACCTATCAGCCCACTCCAAATCCTCTACCGTCTGCGATCTGCCTTCCTGTTTCAGGATGCTGGTCAGAAGATTCTGCCAGCGCATATCCGCAGACGAAAACGAGCAAAACCACGTCGGAATGCCTAACTGACGCACACAAGCCATCACGTCCTTCTGGACAGACTGCCAGAAGGCCGGAGTTCCTCTAATGGGTTTAAGAAACCTAAACCCATCATCACACGCCAACAACTGCTTCAAGGCGTCCGCATCTGCCAACATATCCTCACTAACCCGTTGAGGCCTCTGACCTCCTTTATCCTTGCGCAACGCGACAGAAACACTTGACACAACCTTGTCCAACTCCGACACGTACTGCGCAAAAAATATATACTCTACATTCCGCGCAAAACGACCGTCGGCATGCATAATCCTATTATTAAGATAACGCGCCAACGTCAAGTCGTGCCACCGGCCATCATGATACGTCTTACCACCCGTGGGAAACAACACGGGGAAACACTTTGCCTCGTTCGTGTGGTCAGAAAGCATTCTTACCGGACTATTCCCTTCTGCAGGCGCAATGTTCAAAATATCCTTAAAATACTGATCTAAAGCTTCCTGACCAATATCAACAGGCATAAGACAAGTGTCCTGAAACATGCAGTGCTGTTGTCTGTCATGTAACAGTTCATCCTGTCCTATGTCTGCTGATTCCGCTAGCTCACACATTTCAGACTGAACCGTAACCTGACCTGACCTGACCTCAGCCTCATCCTCACTGCCTGACTCGGCCTCTTCCTTTTCCCTATCTTCTTCCCTAACAAACTCGTTAACCCAGTCCTCATTAAAGTCAATTCCTCTATAATGAACATTTGTCCTCTTTAAGTAATCTAGCGCCTGTCTTACACGCAACGTATCGACAAACTGGTACTCGTAATGCCCTTTATATGTGAGTTTCCGCTTCAGCTTAACCTGAAGCAGAGACCCTTCCATATTCGAACGTGGCAACACATTCGCAGTCTGAACAATGTTGGCTGGAACACATGTCACTGGTCCATGTACTCCATTCTGCCCACCTTTAGGCAGTGCCAGCATTTTCATGAATGGAATGTGTAACGCAATAAGATGCTGTTCTAAACTATTCAAAGATCCCAGTTCAGCAGGAATGGGATCAAGCTCCAAGTTATTAACCCAGCATTCAGCTGGCATCTCACCTGAACTAAGCTTTCTATCACACGTGTAACAAATCCACAAATTACCGCGCGATGAAACCAACGAACACGGCGCAACACACTCACCAATACACCGATGCAAATATTGCTGGCCTATACACCTATCTGCCAAAGCCGCTGTCGCTGAACTTTGCCTATAAGTTTCCCTAACACAACTAACCACCTGATATCTAAAAAACAACCTATGACACACACAGCACACAAAATCAGGTCCATCTCTGACCTTTTCTAAAAACTGCTCCCTAACAAAACCAAAATCTTTTGACTTGTCTACCCTCTGCTTTCTACCTAACCTGACACTGGAAATTACTCTCTGCTTATGATCTACACTACCGTGATATTTACTCTTACTCCTTCTCTTACTCCTTTGTTTAAGATTCTCCCTATACTCTGTGCTGTCCCTATATTTGCCCAAAATCTTGCCCTTAACTCTCTCCCTGTGCTCACTGATGTCCCTATATTTGACAAAACTCTTGGCCTTTACTCTCTCCCTGTGCTCACTGCTGTCCCTATATTTGGCAAAACTCCTGGCCTTTACTCTCTCCCTGTGCTCACTGCTGTCCCTATATTTACTAATACTCCTCTCTTTAACCCTCTCTCTGTGGGGTAAATTCTTACTATATTTCCCTACACTCCACAACTTAGCCTTCTCCCTAAATACCACATTTTCTTTATATATCTTTCTAATCCTAAACTGACGTTTCTCCCTAAGTGAAATATCCAACTTTTCCTGTGTCCTTTGTCTCCTCCTCAGATACTTGGATAGAGACTTTCTACCTGACACTAACTCCCTAGAAGCCTCCACAATCTTGTCACTATTATCTACACCTACAACAGAACCTGGTAAATCACACCTAACCGCTGTGTTGTCACTATCTACAACATCCATTCTAGACCTAATGCTATAGCCTGCCACTTCCCTAACTTTACAGTAACCGTAACAACCATGCAGTCCAGGCTTACACACGCAAACAACATTCTCAAAATGCCGCCCCATGACATTCTCTAAATAAACACACTCCACTGACAAATGCTTACTACTACAGCTATACTTTATCCAACGTCCATCATGGAACGTAAACACACTAACGCCTAACCAATCAGCTGTCGCCTGAATTTCCACCTCTGTGGCCCAACTGCCGACACGCCTCATCCTGGACTGCTCAATGTACTCTAACACAGAGGAGTACTCACTTCTCAAAAGACTCTGATATCTATCTGTGTTCCTTTCTACCTCTTTACATACAGCTAACCTAATCTTACGATGGTGCTTCTGAGAACCACTCACCGCCTGAGAGATGGCTCTGAAGAAGCAGTTCCCATCGGCCACAATCCTTTCTTTGCTACAAGGAACACCTAACAACCCCTCCTCTGTGGCTGCCGGACTAACAACTTTCACGCAATCGACGTTTAACTTTGTGCATAAAGCACGACAAACATCTAAGCCGAGGGGATGGAAGACCAGCTCTTCGCTTCTCACCTCGCTAACAAATTCGACGTCCAAATTGACCTCTCGGACATCGAAACTCTTGGATTTCTTCGACATACAATTGCCGGAAGAAATAACACGCTTTCTGCCATCGGTCACCGTTGGTTCTGCCGCTGAACCGCTGCTCACCTCGCTGGAGAAACTAAAAACAGAAATGCCAGACAGTGCCGGACTTGCGGCAATGCTGACACCACACTCAGGCACACAAACGCCTGCAGACACCTCACTTTTTCTCCCAGCCTCAGTGAGCACACTAGACTCTGGTGCTGGAGCAGCGCTCATCCCAGTGACGAGACTCTCCACAGACACACCAGACCGCGCTGGACTTGCACCCGTGCTGACCGTGACACCACACAGCTCAAAGAGCTTCTCCCTCGAACGGAGACTGTCGGCCAAACGACAGATGTAGTGGTGCAGGTCGTCAAGACAGGCGAAATGCAGAACCACGCTTGTACCATTGTGGTGTAACAAGCCAGTGCTACTGCGTGAGTGACTGTCGACCACAGCGAACCGTCCACCCTCACGCACGATGGCAGTGGTGTTTCCGCACATTGTCAAAAGACATGTGGTGTATTGACTGAAGATTCTCTCCAGTCCATTACGCAAGCTGATGAATACACCGAAATCGATGTATTCACCTTCGGTCACGCCTACTTCGCCTAACACCGTGTCGCCAAAACTAAACCTAAACAGCTGTCCGTCTAATTCCAACTGCTGTGGCAAATCTGGCACAGACAGCAGATTAGACACATGGCTGAAGATGTTGAGGTCACGCAAACTCGTGTACAACTCATCACCTTCAACCAACGCGCGATCCAGATCCAGCCTGTCCCACGAGAACGCGCTCCTCACCGTGTGTTTGGCTAAGCTGACCAAAGCTATAGCCATACACTGCACACCTCCATACACAAATCGGGCATTTCCCTGATGAAACGACCCGCGCACAACTTTAGCTAGCCTAATCCTGCTGCTATCTATGTTAGACCCTGTTGCCACAGCATTAGCGCTAGACTCTGACTGAACATCTCTAACACAAATAGAAGGAACAAAAACAGCCTTAGCTTTGAAGATCTTCTGTCGCTCCTCTGGGACAGCAGGGCCCGCTGCGGCGACCTCCTCCTGAACGGCGACCACTCCCGGCACCTCGCTGGCCGACTCCTGGGCTGTCGCCTCCACCTGATAAAAAAAAAAAAACACAGCAGTGAGATTTTGGCAACGAAATGTCATTGCTTGGCTTCCGGATTACAGCAGAGATGGAATTGTGGGACCGTTTAAAAATTAAATATAATCTATATAACTAGTGCAATATGGTCTGTATAACTAGTGCTAAAAAACAAGAGCTAAATAATATTGAGTGCAATTGAGTAACTAGATGAAACAGAATGTAAACAGACTAAACAGTGTAAACAACTGAATAAACAGTGTAAATAATACCAAGTGCAATTGAGAATAACTAGATAAAACAGAATGTACACAACAGACAAATATGAAAACAGGAGAACCATTTTCCTGCTACCTCTCAATGCTAACTCACATATTATATTTAAACAAAGACAAACCTGCTGCACCGCTGGTCTGGGCCCGGAGGCGGACACGGTCCCACGGGCTGGTGAAGGTCTCGCCGGCACCTAAAAAAGATGGGGAAGAAAAAAAGCCTCATTTACATAATGCACTCATTCACTCGGGTTCTGCACGTTATAAAAAGTACTCTGCTGCACCTCCGGGACGGCCGGGCACGCTGCGGCAACCTCCTCCCGGACGACGACCACCCCTGGCACCACGCTGGACGACTCCTGGGCTGTCGCCTCCACCTGACACAAGACAAAAAAATAAATTAAAAAATCAAACAAGGTTTCACTAAATCACAGGAGAACCATTTCCCTGTTACCTGTCATAATAATAATTCACATAATATATATAAATAAACAAAGACAAACCTGCTGCACCGCTGGTCTGGGCCCGGAGGCAGGCACGGTGACACGGGCAGGTGAAGGTGTTGCCAGCACCTAAAAAAGATAGGGGAAGACAAAAGACTCATTTCAATAATGCACTCATTCATTCGGGTTCTGCACGTGTTATCAAAATACGACAAAACAATCCACATAGCTCACATACTAAACATGATACCAACCTGCCGCTTTCCTCCTCTACGCCTTGTGGCAACACCTTTCGGCGAACGCCTCACACGGGAAGTCTAAAAGAAGGAAAACAAACCTTGTTAAATGCAGTCTTAAATTCAATTTTGTCCAGGACATACACACGTACAATAGACTTTGCAAGCAAAGAAAAAAAAAACACAACAAAAGATCTATATGTATAATATCAAGGAAAAAATGTAAAAACAGTTGGTGGATGAGGAATGCGGATGCCGAGGGGAGCCACATGCACTGGAGCAGCCTGGGACCTGAGCCACACAACCACCAGCAGCATGATGACCTGACTCAAAAAGACACAGCACGCACTCAGAAAAACTCACAACCATTCACACACACACTCACACAGAGACAAGGGGAAACATTAGAGGCAAACCCATTTAACATTTTATAACTTAACAGAAACACCTTAAAGTCAGAACTAATATATAAATATAATTCTCAGGCAGTTTACCTGGCCAGCTGGCAGAAGGGCAGTGACGTCGCTGTCCGAGGATGGCGAAACCCTCTCCATGGCATCCAGGATGTCGCCGCTGAACCACACGGGGTTGGACGGGAGGACAGACTCTTGCACCGGAGATGCTCGAATCTTAAAAACCACAAAAAAAAATTGTCACCATTAAAAAAAAAAAAAAAAAAAAACACACACACAAAATAAAACCAGAAAAGATGCACAAATGTACAGCCAGAAAATGACTCAAACACATTACCTTGCCCTCCTGTCCGACGACGGTCCACTCCAGTGGGTCGCGGTGGCGGGGCGCGGGGCTGTGTCCTGTCACAACCAGCACGGGGGAGACCCTGGCACGAGGCGATGTCCGGGGGGGCACCGAGGGAGGAGGAGGAGGAGGAGGAGTCAGCTGGCGGACCGCGGCGTCCCACAGGGCCTGGACGAGGATCGGCGTTCCGTCGCTGTCGCTGAGGTGCACCTGGAAAACAGTGAAACACAGAACACATTGTGCTCAGCTTGTGTATCGAAAATGACAACCTTCAACTCCTCCATGTGTCATGTCACAACAACAAAGTATGCTGTACTTACACCGTCACGGCTCCACAGCTCCAAACGGTCCAGAGGGAGGTGCTCTGCCACAGACACGTACGGGAGACCTGCCGCAAAAGTGAGAAACATCATACATTCTGGTAATAAATACACTCATGTAAAACATATGAGGTTAAGTTCACGATACGTCAGTTATAATCAAACTGATGACCAAAACTAAGACGTACCCATGCGTGCTGCGACACGGCGGAACTCCTGGCGGAACAGCTCCTGCAGGCCAGGCTCGATGTTCAGGCGTGGAGGGAAGTCCAGCACGAACACCTACACACACACACACAAAAAAAAATCACGTTCAGAATCACATTTAGGTTTCTAAAAAAGCACATGTGAAAACACACGCTTACTGTGACAGCACAGGACAAAACAAATACTGCCAACTGCAAATTAAACACACCTTCGCCCAGCGGTTGCAAACTGTAGCCAGGAGAGCACCGAAGTCCAGCGACGCCTCTCCGATGTTCCTGCTGGCTGTCAGGTTGTTGCTCGGGGCGAGCACACACACCACGTCCGGGGTCCAGGGGAGAGCGGCGTGGGACACCTCCGTCCTCAGCTCTGCTGCATGCGCACCTGGAACAGAGAGAAAAGAAAAACACAGAGGTACCTCCGGCATCGCGACGATCCCATCCACCAGGGCCCGCAGGTGGGAGTCTCCCACGACGAACACCATCTGCAACGACAGAGACACGGCTTTAGAACATAGACACCGACTTCTTACGACCAGCACTGTGTTTCTGAAAAAGAAAAACTAATACCTTCTGGTCCGGCTTCTGGGCAGGAGTGACCAACTTGAAGCTGCGCTGGGTCAGCTTCGAAGTCGGCCATCTCCGCACGCGATGGCGGTACCCTGTACCGCGCCCTGTGTGGTTGACAACAAAGTTAAGTATGATGACACAAAATTCGTACTTTTTCACACAACATTCAAAATGCATCAGTTAAACATTAAAAAAAAAAAAAAAAAACTGTTTGATACTTACGAGCAACGAACTCGGGGACAGGCGGCTGGGGGGTCCATGGCAGCGGCTGCGCCATCCTCTGCTTCAGGGCCTGGGCCCGCCGGTGGGACTTGGCACGGGGCATCTAGGAATGAAAAACAAACAAACAAACAAAAAAAAATAAAATTAAATTTCCTCCAAAGTTCAAAGAAACTTTAAAAATTCAAGTGAATCTGTGCCAATCATACTCACAGACAATGCTTTCCCAGACAAGGTCAGCCTTCAAATACAAAAATGTTTCAACTTACCTTGGCAGTGCGTGTGTGTGTGTGTCTGTGTGTGTCTGTATGTGTCTGTGTGTGTCTGTATGTGTCTGTGTGTTGAAGGAGTGCAAATATGTGTGTTGATTAACAATTAGTTATGTATGTGTTTTTAAATGGAATAAATGTATCTGTGTTAAGTGGTTCTGGATCAGACGATCACAGATGTAGGTGCAGGTAGCTCGCCGGTCAATCGCAGGTCAAACGCAGGTCAGTCGCTCTCAATAGCAGCCAAAGCAAAGACAACACCAGATCTCACAGCCAATCGATATCAATATCTGTAAATTAAACAAAACATGTTTGATTTAAACATTACTTGTCTAGTAGAAAAAAACAACACATTTAATTGAACAGAACGTTACTGAAAGCATCCTGAATACACTTAGCTGTAGGAAATTTTTAGGTTTTAATTTTAAATAAGGTCTTTCTCTCTATAAAATGCTTAAGACACAAACCAGCATCCACATTGTGTTCAAGTAATTGAAAAAAAATGGCCAACAACACGAAAAATCATAATAAACCAGCAAACTGGCATCCTAATTACATTATTTGCTTGCCCATTACACAGAAAGTGGCTGACACAACATCTCACAGCTTAGCCATACCGGTGGACACAGACGCACCGAACTAAATACATCACAAACTACAGTTCCTGCATACAGCAAAAGACACACACGCCAGCATGTAAAGAAAAAAAAAATGTACAATTATCAATATTGAATCAAATAATTTCCTTGTCTCACAAGGAAGACCTTCTCTTACAATCATATTGGACCAACCACTAACACAGCTTTGCCTATGACACAACTATTTGCTCTTTGAATGCACACAAAAGCCACACACACTCAACTGAACTGCATATATCAAAACACTTCCATGCAAATAAAACCTGATATAAAACTACACAAAAAAAACACATGCAACTATTCATCATCAAAACAAATAACTTTCCTTTTTCACACAGCAAAAAAGTCTTCCTCTCAAAATGTTATTACACCACACACCAGCCCAACTATGACACTCTACACCTGCTCTTTGAATGCACACAAGCCACACACACTCAGCTCAACAACATATATCACAAACTCAGTTCCATGCAAATAAAACCTTATATCAAACTACAAAAAAAGAAACACACACACACACACACTAGCAAAGCTATGACTGGTGTACATGCAAAGAGTAGATATAGCTCTGTCACAAAGCCACACACACTCAGCTCAAGTACATATTACAAACTCAGCTCTATGCAAATAAAACCTTTTATAAAACTACAAAAAAGCACACACACATGCAAAAACTCATCATCGAGTCCAATAATTTTCCCATTTCACGCAGCAAGAGAAAGTTTTCATCTCACAATCTGGTTGAACTGCACACACCCACACACACACACTAGCAAAGATATGACTGGTGTACATTCAAAGAGCAGATATAGCTCTGTCAAAGCCACACACACTCAGCTCAAGTACATATCACAAACTTAGTTCCATGCAAATAATACCCGATTTAAAACTACAAGAAAACAAACAAACAAACAAACAAAAAACATGCATCTATCATCATCAAGTCCAATAATTTTCCTTTTCCACACAACAAGAATAAGTTTTCCTCTCAAACCAAACACTAGCACAGTTTTGCATATGACAGAGCTATATCTGCTCTTTGAATGCACACAAACCACACACACACACAGCTCAACAACATATATCACAAAATCAGTTCTATGCAAATAAAACCTTGTAACTACAAACACACACACACACACACACACACACAGGCCACACACTCTCAGCTCAACAACATATATCATAAACTCAGTTCAATGCAAATAAAACCTTATATCAAACTACAAAAAAAGAACACACACACACAAACACACACACACTAGAAAAGACATGACTGGTGTACATTCAAAGAGCAGATATAGCTCTGTCACAAAGCCACACACACTCAGCTCAAGTACATATCACTAACTCAGTTCCATGCAAATAAAACCTGATTTAAAACTACAAACACACAAACAAACAAACAAAAAAAAAACATGCATCTATCATCATCAAGTCCAATAATTTTCCTTTTCCACAAAACAAGAATAAGTTTTCCTCTCAAACCAAACACTAGCACAGCTTTGCCTATATCTGCTCTTTGAATGCACACAAGCCACACACACACACAGCTCAACAACATATATCACAAAATAAGTTCTATGCAAATAAAACCTTGTAACCACACACACACACACACACACACACACACACACACACACACGAGTGAAATAGTTTTCCTTTGTCACAGCAAGAAAAAGTTTGCCTCTCAAAATCTTATGGAACCACACACTAGCACAACTAGGCCTATGACACAGCTTTTCTTTATATGGGCACAAAATGGCCGACACAATGTCTCTCAGCTAAGCTACACAGAGCTAGGCCTATGACACAGCTTTTCTTTATATGCACACAAAATGGCTGACACAATGTCTCTCAGCTACACCTGCTCTTTGAATACACACACACACACACACACACACACACACACAGGCCACACACTCTCAGCTCAACAACATATCACAAACTCAGTTCAATGCAAATAAAACCTTATATCAAACTACAAAAAAAGAACACACACACACACACACACACACACCAAGTCAAATAATTTTCATTTGTCACAGCAAGAGAAAGTTTTCATCTCAAAATCTGGTTGAACCACACACACACACACACACACACACACAAACACACACTAGCACAGCTATGACTGGTGTACATTCAAAGAGCAGATATAGCTCTGTCACAAAGCCACACACTCTCAGCTCAACAACATATATCACAAACTCAGTTCCATGCAAATAAAACCTGATATCAAACTACAAAAAAAAAAAAAAAAAACATGCATCTATCATCATCAAGTCCAATAATTTTCCTTTTCCACACAAGAATAAGTTTTCCTCTCAAACCAAACACTAGCACAGCTTTGCCTATATCTGCTCATTGAATGCACACAAGCCACACACACACACACACAGCTCAACAACATATATCACAAAATAAGTTCTATGCAAATAAAACCTTGTAACCACACACACACACACACACACACACACACACACTCATACACACACACACACACACACGAGTGAAATAGTTTTCCTTTGTCACAGCAAGAAAAAGTTTGCCTCTCAAAATCTTATGGAACCACACACTAGCACAACTAGGCCTATGACACAGCTTTTCTTTATATGGACACAAAATGGCTGACACAATGTCTCTCAGCTAAGCTACACAGAGCTAGGCCTATGACACAGCTTTTCTTTATATGCACACAAAATGGCCGACACAATGTCTCTCAGCTCAGCTACACAGAGCTAGGCCTATGACACAGCTTTTCTTTATATGGGCACAAAATGGCTGACACGATGTCTCTCAGCTAAGCTACACAGAGCTAGGCCTATGACACAGCTTTTCTTTATATGGGCACAAAATGGCTGACACAATGTCTCTCAGCTACACCTGCTCTTTGAATACACACACACACACACACACACACACACACAGGCCACACACTCTCAGCTCAACAACATATATCACAAACTCAGTTCAATGCAAATAAAACCTTATATCAAACTACAAAAAAGAACACACACACACACACAAACACACACCAAGTCAAATAATTTTCATTTGTCACAGCAAGAGAAAGTTTTCATCTCAAAATCTGGTTGAACCACACACACACACACACACACACACACACACACACTAGCAGAGCTATGACTGGTGTACATTCAAAGAGCAGATATAGCTCTGTCACAAAGCCACACACACTCAGCTCAAGCACATATCACAAACTCAGTTCCATGCAAATAAAACCTGATCTAAAACTACAAAAAAGCACACACACCTGCAACAACTCATCATCAAGTCCAATAATTTTCCCTCTTCACACAGCAAGAGAAAGTTTTCCTCTCAAACCAAACACTAGCACAGCTTTGCATATGACACAGCAACACCTGCTCTTTGAATGCACACAAAAGCCACACACACTCAGTGACATACATCATAAGCTTAGTTTCATGCAAATAAAACATGATAGCAAACTACAGAAAACACACACATAGCAGTTTTCATCATCAAGTCCAATAATTTCCCTTTTTCACACAGCAAGAGAAAGTTTTCATCTCAAAATCTGGTTGAACCACACACACACACACACACACGCAAAGCTATGACTGGTGTACATTCAAAGAGCAGATATAGCTCTGTCACAAAGCCACACACACTCAGCTCAAGTACATATCACAAACTCAGTTCCATGCAAATAAAACCTTATATCAAAATACACACACACACAGAAAAAATGCAATTATTCATCATCAAGTCCAATAATTTTCCTTTTCCACACAAGAATAAGTTTTCCTCTCAAACCAAACACTAGCACAGCTTTGCCTATATCTGCTCTTTGAATGCACACAAGCCACACACACACAGCTCAACAACATATATCACAAACTCAGCTCCATGCAAATAAAACCTTATAACTACAAAAACACACACACACACACACACACACAAGTGAAATAGTTTTCCTTTGTCACAGCAAGAAAAAGTTTGCCTCTCAAAATCTTATGGAACCACACACTAGCACAACTAGGCCTATGACACAGCTTTTCTTTATATGAACATAAAATGGCCGACACGATGTCTCTCAGCTAAGCTACACAGAGCTAGGCCTATGACACAGCTTTTCTTTATATGCACACAAAATGGCTGACATGATGTCTCCCAGCTAAGCTACACAGAGCTAGGCCTATGACACAGCTATTCTTTATATGGGCACAAAATGGCTGGCACGATGTCTCTCAGCTAAGCTACACAGAGCTAGGCCTATGACACAGCTATTCTTTATATGCACACAAAATGGCCGACACAATGTCTCTCAGCTACACCTGCTCTTTGAATACACACACACACACACACACACACACACACACACAGGCCACACACACTCAGCTCAACAACATATATCACAAACTCAGTTCCATGCAAATAAAACCTGATATCAAACTACAAAAAAGCACACACACCTGCAACAACTCATCATCAAGTCCAATAATTTTCCCTCTTCACACAGCAAGAGAAAGTTTTCCTCTCAAACCAAACACTAGCATAGCTTTGCATATGACACAGCAACACCTGCTCTTTGAATGCACACAAAAGCCACACACACTCAGCGACATACATCATAAGCTTAGTTCCATGCAAATAAAATGTGATAGCAAACTACAAAAAACACACACATGGCAGTTTTCATCATCAAGTCCAATAATTTTCCTTTTTCACACAGCAAGAGAAAGTTTTCATCTCAAAATCTGGTTGAACCACACACACACACACACACACACACACACACACACACACACACACACATACACACACACACACACACACACACACACACACACACACACTAGCAAAGCTATGACTGGTGTACATTCAAAGAGCAGATATAGCTCTGTCACAAAGCCACACACACTCAGTTCAAGCACATATCACAAACTCAGTTCCATGCAAATAAAACCTTATATCAAAATACACACACACACACACACAAAATGCAATTATTCATCATCAAGTCCAATAATTTTCCTTTTCCACACAAGAATAAGTTTTCCTCTCAAACCAAACACTAGCACAGCTTTGCCTATATCTGCTCATTGAATGCACACAAGCCACACACACTCAGCTCAACAACATATATCACAAACTCAGTTCCATGCAAATAAAACCTTGTAACTAAAAAAAAAAAAAAAATCAAACAAGTGAAATAATTTTCCTTTGTCACAGCAAGAAAAAGTTTGCCTCTCAAAATCTTATGGAACCACACACTAGCACAACTAGGCCTAAGACACAGCTTTTCTTTATATGGGCACAAAATGGCTGACACAATGTCTCTCAGCTAAGCTACACAGAGCTAGGCCTATGACACAGCTTTTCTTTATATGGACACAAAATGGCCGACACAATGTCTCTCAGCTAAGCTACACAGAGCTAGGCCTATGACACAGCTTTTCTTTATATGGACACAAAATGGCCGACACAATGTCTCTCAGCTAAGCTACACAGAGCTAGGCCTATGACACAGCTTCTCTTTATATGAACACAAAATGGCCGACACAATGTCTCTCAGCTAAGCTAGCGGGCTAGCAAGGCTAGCGTTCCATTCAAATAAAACCTAATCTACTCGACCAAACACCATCAAAACACTTTAAAATTCATCACACGTCGATGGTAATGCCTTTTCTACAACTTAATAAATGTTTCAAGCCAACCACTTGTATCTCAGAAGTTAAGATTATCAAATAAAAGTTAGCTTTACATGTAAAGCTAAACGCCAGTAGGCCTCAGGCCTAGGTTAGCGCGCTAAGCTAGCGCTAGCTAGCGCTAGCTAGCGCTAGCTTAGCGCGCTAATCCAATCGACCAAATGCCATCAAAACACTTTAAAATTCATCTCACGTCGATGGTAATGCCTTTTCTACTTCTTAATAAATGTTTCAAGCCAACCACTTGTATCTCAGAAGTTAAGATTATCAAATAAAAGTTAGCTTTACATGTAAAGATAAACGCCAGTAGGCCTCAGGCCTAGGTTAGCGCGCTAAGCTAGCGCTAGCTAGCGCTAGCTTAGCGCGCTAATCCAATCGACCAAATACCATCAATAAACTTTAAAATTCATCTCACGTCGATGGTAATGCCTTGTCTATGTCCTAATAAATGTTTCAAGTCAATCACTTGTACCTCAGGAGTTGAGATTATCAAATACAGGTTAGCTTTGCATGTAAAGCTCGACGGCCCCTCCATCAAAACTCACCAAAAGCACAAGCAAACAGCACAATGCAAAGTACATAATCACTCTCTGAAATATAACATTTAAATTACCTGTGTTATCATCAACCATAGCCTCATATCAGCACAGAGTTCACACAATAGGCTAACGTTAAGCTAACAGAGATGAAAACAGGTCTTACCTCTTAGTCTGTGAGAAGAAGTGGGGGGGAGGGACACAGACGCACGGGGCTTTTATACGCAGCCCCCCCTGCGCCCCTCCCGATCTCTTTTTCAAATCAAAACAAGATGGATTACCATAGCACTGGTCATGTAAATACCTACTACATAATGTAATTGTAATAATAAAAAAAAAAAGTAATAATAATTATTATTTAGTAACTATTATTTTGTTAATAATAATTGATAATAATATTGTTAATAATATATATTATATGATATTATATTATAATTATTATACTATATTATTATTATTATTATTATTGTTATTATATATTACATTATGCCTGTCTGTGGATACTTCCTCTACCTCTTTTTTTACCATGGACTCTGGTGTGAAGAGGCAGACACTTGGCACTAATTAGGCCCCTGCTGTCTAAAGTAAAATACTGACAGCTTTCAAACCTACGCCGATGGAAAGAGGACAAAAATTCCTACAAAAATATGATATTTTGGTGTAGATTTGAACAAGTTTGTGGCTGCTGTGCAGACTTTTTTTACCCTTTTTGACACTGGTGTGTTCTGTTCTGCACTCTGCCTGATCATGTGACTCACTCTAGCTGCTTGCACATTCCCCTATACATACCCATTATAAGCTGTCAGAGGGAGCAGAAAGCACACTCAAACTTAAATTGTCATAGCTCAAAAATGGTAAAAGATAGCAAAATCATGTAAATACAAGATTTATAGATCCAAGTCTTGTGACTCGTTTAAACCCTGAAAAAAGTCTGTAACTCAAATTATGTCCGAGCGGCGTTACTTCAAACGGGTGTGGGTTTTCATGGATTTCTCCATTGGATTGAATGTGGATTTCTCTGTCTGCCTGCATTTTGGTCTGATTATGACACAGCTGCCAGTACTCATGTATTAGCGCAGTACTCATGTCACTCACACACTGGGACATCCTGGGCCTTTCAAAATAAAAGCCCAAAACTCTTTCCAACTGAAAGCACCAAAAAATACCCTTACAAATGGGAAAAATGGATGAATTGTCTGCACTTCAGTGACATCGTGGCGGACCGGCACCGGTGCGAGGGCCGACCAACGCTGCTTGCAGCTTTAATTAGGCCCTCGCCCTCCCTTAGGGAGAAGGGCCTATTGTTTTTGTATCGTTTTTTTTTTTTTATTATTATATCGTGTCGTTAGGCCTTAATTTGACCCCCTAAACGTGCTCAAAAACTCACCAAATTTGGCACGCACCCCAGGTCTGGTGAAAAATTCGATAAAATGGCAACTCGGACCCCCAAAGTGCAAAAATGGGCTCGCTAGCGCCACCTAGGCACAAAAAGGCACACGAAGGCGGCCGCTGCGGCCCACAGGAACGTGATAGAAAGACCAAACCAGCGCCGAAACGTAGGTCTCATCAAGGCCGAGATTTCACGCGCTCGCCCCCCCAACCTAAAATCAACAGGAAGTCCGCAATTTGCCTTTCAAAGTAAAAGTCGGGCCCCGAAATTGCGCGTTGAACAAAATTTATCTCCTCCGAGGCCGTAAATCGTGGCGGCTCCAAAAGCTAGTAGATGAAAGAGGATACCGTGCTTAACAAAAGTTCTGAAGGAATTATTATTAATTTGAACCGTTTGGGATTTATAAGCCCTCGAAGTCGGCAACGCCGACTTCGAGGGCGTCGTTTTTTCCATGGAGTTTGGCGTGAAGAGGCGCACAATTGGCACTAATTAGGCCCCTGGCGTCTAAAGTAAACGTCGCACGGCTTCGAAAATTATGCCACACGAAAGAGGACGAAAATTCCTACAAAAATATGGAATTAATTTTTAAATTGGAACAAGTTTGTGGCCGCTGTGAAGACTTTTCCAACATTTTGGACCCTGGCGTCCTCTCCTCTGCACTCTGCCCGGTCATGTGACTCACTCTAGCCAACTGACAATTCCGCAATACACACCCATTATAAACCGTCAGCAGGGGCAGAAAAAACACTCAAACTAAAACTGCCATAACTCAAAAACGGTGAAAGATAGTAAAATCGTGTAAATACAAGATTTATAGAGCAGAGTCTTGTGCCTCATTAAACTTTGAACTGCGTCTGTAACTGAAACGATGTCCGAGCGGCGTTACCTCAAAGAGAGGTGGGTTTGATCGATTTTTCCATTGGATTGCATGGGGATTTCTCTGTCTGCCTGCATTTTGGTCTGATCATGACACAGCGACACAGCATGACACATCGATATGTGTAGCTGACTCATGTCTCACACACATACACACACACACACATGCACGATTTCCCCATTGGATTGAATAAGGATTTCTGCCTGCAGTTTGGTCTGACCATGACACAGCTGCTCATGCCTGACCATGACACAGCTACTCATGTCGCTGACTCATGCTGGCCGCACACACACACACACACACACACACACACACACACACACACACACACATACATCCATGATTTCTCCAATGGATTGAATGAGGATTTCATCATCAACTATGGATTTCACAGGCCATAGCTGCCAGCGACAGCTGGCAGCTATGTATGTGTGCGTGCACACACACATTCATGATTTCTCCATTGGATTGAATGAGGAGTCCACTGTCTGCTTGCATGTTGCTCTGATAATGACACAGCTGCCATTCCTCATGTCAAGCACACACCAGGAAGTCCTCGACCTTTCAAAATAAAAGCCCTCCATTGGATTGAATGAGGATTTGACTGTCATTTTCGTCTGATCATGACAGCAACACAGCGACACAGCGACATAAGTCAGCTACGGGTTAGGGTTAGGGTAGCTGACTCATATCTCTCTCTCTCTCTCTCTCTCTCACACACACACACACACACACACACACACACATTCGTGATTTCTCCATTGGATTGAATGAGGAGTCCACTGTCTGCTTGCATGTTGCTCTGATAATGACACAGCTGCCATTCCTCATGTCAAGCACACACTAGGAAGTCCTCGACTTTTCAAAATAAAAGCCCCCAACTCTTTCAAAATAAAAGCACCAGAAATCCCTTAAAAATGAAAAAATGGACAAATTGTCTGCACATTCACGGCGTGGACACAGGGCGGGGATCATGTCTCACTCACATACACACACACACATACACAGTCACACACACAGTCACACACACACACACATGCACGATTTCTCCATTGGATTGAATGAGGATTTCTTCCTGCAGTTTGGTCTGACCATGACACAGCTGCTAGTACTCATTTCACACGCACACACACACAAACACACATACACACATGCATGTGGGTTCGGTGGGGTGCGAGGGCTGTCCATTGATGCTTGCAGCTTTTTTTTTTTTGTTATTATTATTACATCTAAATAACCCTTAATTTTACCCCCTAAACATGCTCAAAAACTCACCAAATTTGGCATGTACCCCAGGTCTGGCGAAAAATTCGATAAAATGGCAACTCGGACCCCCAAAGTGCAAAAATGGGCTCGCTGGCGTCACCTAGGCATACAAAGGCACATGAAGGCAGCCGCTGCGGCCCACAGGAATGTGATAGAAAGACCAAACCAACGCCGAAACGTAGATCTCATCGAGCCCGACATCTAACACACACAAATACACACACACACAGGCATGAGTATCAAGGCCGTAGCTGCCAGCGGCAAATACACACACACACACACACACATACCGAGGCCGTAGCTGCACTCACATGCACACACACAAATACACACACACACACACACACACACACAAACACACACAGGCACACACACACACACACACACTTTGCCAAAACCATGTGGGTTATGCCTCTGACATTTCGGTAATAAAACCTCACACCTCTCAAATAACTGTTTACTTTTCAAAAATAGTCTTTAAAATGGTGACATTATGTCCTTCATCTTAACTCATCAATACTTCAAGAGGTTTTAAATTTGTTCATAAAAAAAGCAAAAAGCAAACATCAGGCAGGGTAACATGCAGCTGAGGGAATATTACACTCATGACTTACACATTATAAGCTCCTCTGTTGGTCATCTCTTCATTCTTGATAACATCAATGCTGGATCATTTACTCATGTTTACATGTCAACTCTTTACCCATGTGAATAATATAGTTTTAATCATTACAATTTATACATATAACCTTCTATGTAGTTATATAATATTGCATTACACAGTAAAGCAGGAGTAGTATTACTACAGACTTGTTTTTCACAATACATTGAAAGGACCTTAATTCATAATATGACAGACAACATCTTGTACTTTAGAATATAAAATTTATTTTTCAATTCAATTTCATTTACATATAAATGTTTTGATGATGGCATTTTACTTTTAGTCATTGACATTTTTTCTCAGTACAGTTTAGTTATTTATTCTGTCAAGACAAACATTTAGAAAAATCATTGCTGTACTTCATGTATTGTTCATGTAAGAAAAATAAAATAGCATAGGCCTGGATTCCAATTCAATTCAATTTTATTTATTTGTATAGCCCAGAATCACAAATACAAATTTGTCCCAAAGGGCTTTACAGAACAATACAACATCCTCTGTCCTTAGACCCTCACATCGGATGAGGAACAACTCCCTAAAAAACCCCTTTAACAGGGAGAAAAATAGGAAGAAACCTCAGGGGAGCAACAGAGGAGGGATCCCTCCCCAGGACGGACAGACGTGCAATAGATGTTGTAAACACAGATAACAAACTATAATTAAGATAGGATTACTTTTTTAACTATTACCTCATACATCTCATGTCCTAGACCTACAATACTGAGACTAAAGTTCATCTGAACCACTTTGACAGGACATAGGTACAATGCATGTGCTGTCTCTGTCCCACGATGCCACTTGCTACAAGGCGACATAATCATCACTTGGGAGGTAGGGAAGTTGGGGACGCTGCACCACAGTAGCATCTTCAACCAGGAAGTTCCCCTCAGAGTAAAAAAAAGACAACATTTTGAGGCAAACATCACTGACCAACAGCATCTCATAGTACACTAACTAAAGTAACTACAATTTGTTGACAGGGCCACCCAACTGTGTAAAGTTGGTGAGGCATAGGGAGACAGAAAAGTTAAGAATGGGGGACACAAATGGGAGCAGAAAACCTGGAAAATAGACGACTGGTAATAAATTTAGTTTTTTATATAAATAACTGTCCTGTTGTGGCAGCTCAGGCGTACAGAATGGGGAGTCTGTGCCTTGTTGTGCCACAACAGATTTGCTCTGAGTTCATGCACACCAGAGGGAACACTTCAGTATTGAAAGTGAACCTCTTGTGTACAGACAGTACACATGAAGGTGACATGGACTCAAACATGCAGAACTATATACATTTCAACTTTAAACAGATATACATTTAAACTTTAAACAGACATACATTTAAAATTTTAACAGATATACATGAAGAGCTCATTTGCAAAAACAGATCCCCATTTGAGTTTATTAAACCTTTTTAAACTTTTTTGAATTGTATTATATGTTTACTTAGCCTGGCATAATGTTTATTATCCTAAATCATGCTTTGTGTGTGTGTGTGTGTGTGTGTGTGTGTGTGTGTGTGTGTGTGTGTGTGTGTGTGTGTATGTGTGTGTATGTGTGTGTGTACTCCAAGCAGTACCAGTGAAACGGTGTATCCATTTTAAGAATGGCTTTTATCTGTTTTTGCAAATGAACTCTTCACATTTAAACTTTAAACAGAGACCAACAGCAAACACGTGGCAAACAGAGACTAACACGTCCATAATTAATAACACCTGTGATACACATGATTACATGACATACATCCCTACACATGATTCTCACAACTAAACCTTCTCTAATTATACCTGGAACACATGATTTGCTAAATCTAAAATCTAACCATGATCATCAATTCCGCATCATCAATACATAATCTAAAATCCCAATAAATACACGATATAAATACTATAAATAATGACAATAAATAATAATCTATACAATTACAGTGGGACAGGCTCTAAAAAGACAACATTCATAGTGGTAGCCAATGTACACACCATGAACAACACAACACACTACAAGTCAGTTTCCTCTGAACCAACACGCAAACGCGACAACACTAACATTTGCACCGGGACACTGCAATGTAGCTCCGTTTGACTCATCAAACAAAGAATTTACACCTGAAGTGTGAATTCATTGTTTGCCTCCTTTGCCAAACAAAACAACCTATTCCTCATCAAAATCTACGTCTGACTCGAAGAGGCCCTCTACCTCCTCCAAGTCAACAACTAACCCCTGATCATCGTTAACACTAAAACTACACAAAACACCTTCATGATCACTAAAATACGTGGGCATCACTGCACACTCCACATTATACTGTGTTGTTTTAACATAAACGTGATCAATTAGTGTCCCCTTCTCTGTAGTCTCTTGTGTCACATGTTGACTAAAACCTTTTTCACCCATAAATTTGCAAATTGATGATGTTTTTAAAATGTTCTCATTGAAATCCCCCATTATTACAATTGTGTTACTGATTGGATTTAACCAATCAAGTAACTTCCCCAGATTTTGTTTGAATAAAGAAATTGGATAACACGGTGGACGATAAATTACTGCCAACAATATGTTGAATTTGTTGCACAGGCACACCAAACACTCCAGATTCAAATCGGGCACCTGCAGAATATCACAGTCCAAATTATCTACACTATACAAACCAACTCCACCGTGTTCTAGGTTCTTTAGCTCTAACAATTTAGGGTTACTGCTGCTGTAACACAAGCCACGAGGACGACTGTGGAAAGTGTAACCTTCAATTTGGACACTGTCTAATGAGGACTGTGCAGTGAGCCACGTTTCTGTCACAGCAATACAGGTAAGCTGTAAATGCTGCGTGCAAGACACCAAATCTACCAAGTGACGAGTTAAATTTTGAACGTTCATTAAATACACAGAGAAACTGTGTGTATTTAATGAAGGCTCTGGCTGCTCAATCAAAAATGGAGGCATGCTACCCAAGGCCTCCTTTATGGCGTCCTTGCAGTAAATAGCCCTCTCTGAAAAATCCTCGATGATCAGTCCAGACAAGGCCCTAACACGACTAAGCGCTACATATGCCTGCCCCGGTGCAAACACCCTCTTCAAAGACACTACCGCCTCATCCACAGTGAGTCCTTGCACTTTGTGAACAGTGCAGGCCCACGCTAACCTAAGAGGAAACTGACGACGCAAACCGCCACGCTTGGTGGCTCTATCCTCCTCTGGATCAATGGCAGTAGACTGCAGGCATTCTACTGCTGCATGTGCACGGTTTTTCCTCCTATCTGAACCAATATTCACATCATCAAATCTAACATACACGGTGAGAGGAAACGTGGAATCCTCTCCAAAAACTACCTGAGTAACCGTGCCACATGCTCCATTGACCAGGCCGTCCGCAACATCCACGTTCTTACACAACATGACTCGCGCGTTCCTCGCTATACACAGAGTCTCCGGTAGAGACGTGTCCGCCGCAACGCCATGATGCCCAGGCATCCGTTCCAAATTCCCTGTTGTCCTGTTAGTCACAAAATCCTGCGCCTCAATGGTGACATAATCAGGACAACAGTCAAACAGATAATTTAGGTTGTGCTCACTTACTTGCCTATTCGTCGCAAAGATATGCAAGGCTGAGCTCACCTCGCCGGTCTCGCGCATCTTCAACATTTCAATGTCGCTATCTAACATTGGGGTGGCCCTGGAACGCACTCTTAACCTATTAAGCATTTCTGCAAAAACACTATCCTTCTGTCTAACTATCTTTTTCAGCTCCACGATGCTGAAATTACACCACAGGTCCACACCAACAGGACTACTATACAGAGGCTTCCCTTTAACGGGAGGCAACTGATAGAAGTCCCCGACAGCTATCACACTAACATTACCAAACGGGGAAAAGTCGCCTGTCTGCTTAATCTGCCTTAATCTACCGTGGACATAAGCCAACAAGTTGTGATTAACCATACTTATTTCATCTATGATTAAAATTTGGAGGTGACTTAATTTTGCTCGCAAAGAGTTTAGTTTATCTTCACCCAGAGGGGTGTAAGGTAAACTAGCCTGTTTGCCAATACTCAATGTGTGATGAATTGTTGCTGCATTTAAATTGTATGCAGCTATTCCTGTTGGAGCAGTTAACAAAACACAGATATCGTCTGGTTGATCACAAAGTGTTGACAGCAGCCGCGCTGCCTCATACTGAATAGCCCTAATTAAATGACTTTTCCCCGTCCCTGCACCACCTGTCACAAATACACGCAGAGGCTCTGGGTTTTTACCCATCACCTTCTGCAGACACCACTGTCTCACCTTATAAAAAACAGCAAGTTGTGTCTCATTCAGAGACCTAAGAAGCGCCAAACCCTCACTTCTAGATAAAATGGACCTGTTTCTCTCTAACCGCGCTACCTGTCTGCCACCAACAATCAAATCTGGCACATTCACTAATGACTCAACTAACTGTTCCTCAGCTAACTCACCTTCCCGCTGCTGCCTCATCTCCTCTAAACCCTCAAGGCGTTCCGCTTCCTGTTCAGGACAAAGCTCACCCCAAACATCTTCATCTACACCGTTGTTTTGCGCAGCTATCTCCTGAGCTAACTCAAGGTGAGGACAATTAACCTCAAACCTTGCCCTATTCTCATCGACAACATCGCTAACCGAATGTACAGAGCCGTCGCTAAACAACACCTCACCATCGTTATAGAACTGCTCAAACAGCTCAAAGCCTTCAGGTTTGAGGTCTGAGTCAGTTCTATAAGGAAGAAACAACTGCAACAGGCTCTGAAAATGTGCCTCCTCCTCTCTATCCAAATTAAAACGCATGTATCGCACCACTGCAAACTGAGTGCGTGTTCTCCTAAGAATGAATCCTAAGTCATTCTTCAGTTCAATTCGGTTCTCAGACATTTCATTTTTGCTGAGAACACGATACTCAGATGCAAAGGTAGCCATACACATGTTATCAAACACGTCGCTATCAGGCCTATTTCTATACCTATCTACTATACTAATCATAAACATATCCTCCTCCCGTAGTTCACGGGAGGCCGCCATCTGCCTCAACACACTGAGGGGCAAACTCATTCTAACTATTCTACTGCCTGTCGGCACAAACACAACCTTTCTGGAACACTCCCTAAGGTGCATGTTCGTTAGCCTATACACCGCCTCCTGCGCACAAACATCTCTGTTGTGTAAATATACACTGCCCAGCTTCCGCAGGGCTTCTTTAGCAGAGAGATTCCCTTGTTTTTTTGCTTCTTTTTGGGCATTACTCAATAAGAGGCCAATTTCTCTCTCTGCTTTCGTAATATACGATATTATGTATATTACTACTGCGTAGGCGTCGGTGACAAAGCTAATGTCCATGTTAGCATTCCAGCACTTCAACAACTTCTTGCTATACTGATTAACCCAAACCTCGTTCACCCCTCTCCTATAAACTACCTTATGCTTTTTCTCTAAACGCCTATAAGCCCGCTCAAAAATCTCCTGATTAATACGCAAACTATGAAACAACTCCTCTACACTAGCAGGAGGCACATCGCATTCCACAGCTTTCTTAACAGCCTCAAGAATTTTGTGTGCAAACTCTTTAGGCATCCTATCCCTATCCTCGAAACATTTACAGGCTGGCTTGTTTTCTGAATTCGATTCAGCCTCCGCTGTCTTCTTTTTATCGCATTTGCACTCAGGCATTCTACAAATGAATGTACGCGCAGACACAGGTTTTGGAAAATTGAAACGACACGTCGTTTTGTGTTTTCTGCATGACTTTGAATGTCGTTTGGAATGTGTTTGAACAGATGACACTGTGTCCAATAGTGTGTCATCATCTGAGGGTAGCTCACACGTAACGTAACGGTCAATAAATTCTACAACTTCTTCATCTGTGTTTTTATCAATTTGGGGAGCACCCTCAATCCAAAACAAACAATGTACATGTGGTGAGCCTCGCTGTTGAAATTCTACCCTATAAAAGTAATCAATTATTTTGCCGATAGGTTGACAGGGAGACATGAGAACCTCTTTCAGAAAACAATGCCACCTGTAGTCAAACATCCGCGCCGCGGTCACAGGATTACGTCGCAACAACGCGCACCTATCTGCCCACTCCAAATCCTCTACCGTCTGCGATCTGCCTTCCTGTTTCAGGATGCTGGTCAGAAGATTCTGCCAGCGCATATCCGCAGACGAAAACGAGCAAAACCAAGTCGGAATGCCTAACTGCCGCACGCAAGCCATCACGTCCTTCTGGACAGACTGCCAGAAGGCCGGAGTTCCTCTGATGGGTTTAAGAAACCTAAACCCATCATCACACGCCAACAACTGCTTCAAGGCGTCCGCATCTGCCAACATTTCCTCGCTAACCCGTTGAGGCCTTTGACCTCCTTTATCCTTGCGCAACGCGACAGAAACACTGGACACAACCTTGTCCAACTCCGACACATACTGAGCAAAAAATATATACTCTACATTACGCGCAAAACGACCGTCGGCATGCATAATCCTATTGTTAAAATACCGCGACAACGTCAAGTCGTGCCAACGACCATCATGAAAAGTCTTACCACCCGTCGGAAACAACACCGGGAAACACTTTGCCTCATTCGTGTGGTCAGAAAGCATTCTTACCGGACTATTCCCTTCTGCAGGCGCAATGTTCAAAATATCCTTAAAATACTGATCTAAAGCTTCCTGACCAATATCAACAGGCATAAGACAAGTGTCCTGAAACATGCAGTGCTGTTGTCTGTCATGTAACAGTTCATCCTGTCCTATGTCTGCTGATTCCGCTAGCTCACACATTTCAGACTGAACCGTAACCTGACCTGACTTAACCTCAGCCTCATCCTCACTGCCTGATTCGGCCTCTTCCTTCTCCCTATCTTCCTCCCTACCAAACTCATTGACCCAGTGCTCGTTAAACTCAATGTCTCTATAATGAACATTTGTCCTCTTTAAATACTCTAGCGCCTGTCTTACACGCAACGTATCGACAAACTGGTACTCGTAATGCCCTTTATATGTGAGTTTCCGCTTCAGCTTAACCTGAAGCAGAGACCCCTCCATACTCGAACGTGGCAACACATTCGCAGTCTGAACAATGTTGGCTGGAACACATGTCACCGGTCCATGTACTCCATTCTGCCCACCTTTAGGCAGTGCCAACATTTTCATGAATGGAATGTGTAACGCAATAAGATGCTGTTCTAAACTATTCAAAGATCCCAGTTCAGCAGGAATGGGATCAAGCTCCAAGTTATTAACCCAGCATTCAGCTGGCATCTCACCTGAACTAAGCCTCCGATCACAGGTGTAACAAATCCACAAATTACCGCGCGATGACACCAACGAACACGGCGCAACACACTCCCCACTACACCTATGCAGATACTGCTCGCCTATACACCTATCTGCCACAGCCGCTGTTGCTGAACTTCGCCTATAAGATTCCCTATCACAACTAACCACCTGATATCTAAACAACAACCTACGACACACACAGCACACAAAATCTGGTCCATCTCTGACCTTTTCTAAAAACTGATCAGTAACAAAACCAAAATCTTTAGACTTTTCTACCTTCTGCTTCCTGCCTAACATAACACTCGAAATAACTCTCTGCTTATACTCTACACTATCATGATATTTCGTCTTAATCCTACTCTTACTCCTTTCTATAACTTTCTCCCTATGCTCATTGTTGTCCCTATATTTGGCCAAACCCGTGGCCTTAACTCTCTCCCTATATTCTTTGCTATCCCTATATTTGACCAAAATATTGCCCTTAACTCTCTCCCTATGCTCACTGCTTTCTCTGTATTTACTAATACTCATCTGTCTAACCCTTTCTCTGTGGGGCAAATTCTTAGAATACGTTTCTACACTGCACAACCTAGCCTTCTCCCTAAACAACACATTTTCCTTATACATCTTCCTAATAGTTAACTGCCGTTTCTCCCTAAGCGGCATATTAAACTTTTCCTGCGTCCTTTGCTTCCTCTTCAGATACTTGGACAGAGACTTTCTACCTGACACTAACTCCCTAGCAGCCTCCACGTCCTTGACACTATCCTGTACACCTACAACAGAACCTACTACATCACACCTAACCGCTGTGTTGTCACCATCTACAACATCCATCATTCTAGGCCTAATACTGTAACCTGTGACTTCACTAATTTTACAATACCCAAAGCAACTCTGCAGTCCAGGCTTACACACACAAACAACATTCTCAAAATGCCGTCCCATGACATTGTCTATGTAAATACACTCTGCTGACAAATGCTTACTACTACAGCTATACTTTATCCAACGTATGTCATGGAACGTAAATACACTAACGCCTAACCAATCAGCTGTCGCCTGGATTTCCACCTCTGTGGCCCAACTGCCGACACGCCTCATCCTGGACTGCTGAATATACTCTAACACAGAGGAGTACTCAGTCCTCAAAAGACTCTGATATCTAGCCGTGTTCCTTTCTAACTCTTTACAGACAGCTAACCTAATCCTACGATGGTGCTTCTGAGAACCACTCACAGCCTGAGAGATGGCTCTGAAGAAGCAGTTCCCATCGGCCACAATCCTCTCTTTGCTACAAGGAACACCTAACAACCCCTCCTCTGTGGCTACCAGACTAACAACCTTCACGCAATCGACGTTCAACTTTGTGCATAAAGCACGACAAACATCTACGCCGAGGGGATGGAAGACCAGCTCTTCGCTTCTCACCTCGTTAACAAATTCGACGTCCAAATTAACCTCTCGGACATCGAAACTCTTGGATTTCTTCGACATACAAGTGTCAGAAGGAATGACACGCTTTCTGCCATCGGTCACCGTTGGTTCTGCCGCTGAACCGCTGCTCACCTCGCTGGAGAAACTAAAAACAGAAATGCCAGACAGTGCCGGACTTGCGGCAATGCTGACACCACACTCAGGCACACAAACACCTGCAGACACCTCACTTTTTCTCCCAGCCTCAGTGAGCACACTAGACTCTGGTGCTGGAGCAGCACTCATCCCAGTGATGAGACTCTCCACAGACACACCAGACCGCGCTGGACTTGCACCCGTGCTGACCGTCACACCACACAGCTCAAAGAGCTTCTCCCTCGAACGGAGACTGTCGGCCAAACGACAGATGTAGTGGTGCAGGTCATCAAGACACGCGAAATGCAGAACCACGCTTGTACCGTTGTGGTGTAACAAGCCAGTGTTACTGCGTGAGTGACTGTCGACCACAGCGAACTGTCCACCCTCACGCACGATGGCAGTGGTGTTTCCACACATTGTCAAAAGACATGTGGTGTATTGACTGAAGATTCTCTCCAGTCCATTACGCAAGCTGATGAATACACCGAAATCGATGTATTCACCTTCGGTCACGCCTATTTCGCCTAACACCGTGTCGCCAAAACCAAACCTAAACAACTGTCCGTCTAATTCCAGCTGTTGTGGCAAATCTGGCACAGACAGCAGATTAGACACATGGCTGAAGATGTTGAGGTCACGCAGACTCGTGTACAACTCATCACCTTCAACCAACGCGCGATCCAGATCCAGCCTGTCCCACGAGAACGCGCTCCTCACTGTGTGTTTGGCTAAGCTGACCAAAGCTATAGCCATACACTGCACACCTCCATACACAAATCGGGCATTTCCCTGATGAAACGACCCGCGCACAACTTTAGCTAGCCTAATCCTGCTGCTATCTGTGTTAGACCCTGTTGCCACAGCATTAGCGCTAGACTCTGACTGAACATCACTAACACAAACAGAAGGAACAAAAACAGCCTTAGCTTTGTCGATCTTCTGTCGCTCCTCTGGGACAGCAGGGCCCGCTGCGTCGACCACCCCCGGCACCGCACTGGCAGACTCCTGAGCTGTCGCCTCCACCTGACACAAAAATCAAAAACAAAGTTTTACTGAATAGAACACAAGAGAACCATTTCCCTGCTACCTCTCAAAATGATAACTCACATATTATATTTAAATAAAGACAAACCTGCTGCACAGCTGGTCTGGGCCCGGAGGCAGACACGGTCCCACGGGCAGGTGAAGGTGTTGCCGGCACCTAAAAGAGAAAAAAAAGCTTCATTTAAATAATGCACTCATTCATTCGGGTTCTGCACGTGTCATCAAAATTCATCTGCCGCACCTCCGGGACGGCCGGGCACGCTGCGGCAACCTCCTCTCGTCCGACGACCACCCCTGGCACCACGCTGGCCGACTCCTGGGCTGTCGTCTCCACCTGACACAAGACAAAAAAAAAAAAAAATCAAACAAGGTTTCACTAAATCACAGGAGAACCATTTCCCTGTTACCTGTCATAATAATAATTCACATAATATATATAAATAAACAAAGACATACCTGCTGCACCGCTGGTCTGGGCCCGGAGGCAGGCACGGTGACACGGGCAGGTGAAGGTGTTGCCAGCACCTAAAAAAGATAGGGGAAGACAAAAGACTCATTTCAATAATGCACTCATTCATTCGGGTTCTGCACGTGTTATCAAAATACGACAAAAACAATCCACATAGCTCACATACTAAATATGATACCAACCTGCCGCTTTCCTCCTCTACGCCTTGTGGCAACACCTTTCGGCGAACGCCTCACACGGGAAGTCTAAAAGAAGGAAAACAAACCTTGTTAAATGCAGTCTTAAATTCAATTTTGTCCAGGACATACACACGTACAATAGACTTTGCAAGCACAGAAAAAAAAAAAAACACAATAAAAGATCTATATGTATAATATAAAGGAAAAAAATGTAAAAACAGTTGGTGGATGAGGAATGCGGATGCCGAGGGGAGCCACATGCACTGGAGCAGCCTGGGACCTGATCCACACAACCACCAGCACCATGATGACCTGGCTCAAAAAGACACAGCACGCACTCGGAAAAACTCACAACCATTCACACACACACTCACACAGAGACAAGGGGAAACATCAGAGGCAAACCCATTTAACATTTTATAACTTAACAGAAACACCTTAAAGTCAGAACTAATATGGATTACTTCTTAATATATAAATACAATTCTCAGGCAGTTTACCTGGCCAGCTGGCAGAAGGGAAGTGGCGCTGCAGTCCGAGGATGGCGAAACCCTCTCCATGGCATCCAGGATGTCGCCGCTGAACCAGACGGGGTTGGACGGGAGGACAGACTCTTGCACCGGAGATGCTCGAATCTTAAAAACCACAAAAAAAAATTGTCACCATTAAAAAAAAAAAAAAAAAAAAAAAAAAAAAAAAAACACATACACACAAAATAAAGGCGTAAAACCAGAAAAGATGCACAAATGTACAGCCAGAAAATGACTCAAACACATTACCTTGCCCTCCTGTCCGACGACGGTCCACTCCAGTGGGTCACGGTGGCGGGGCGCGGGGCTGTGTCCTGTCACAACCAGCACGGGGGAGACCCTGGCACGAGGCGATGTCCGGAGGGGCACCGAGGGAGGAGGAGGAGGAGGAGGAGTCAGCTGGCGGACCGCGGCGTCCCACAGGGCCTGGACGAGGATCGGCGTTCCGTCGCTGTCGCTGAGGTGCACCTGGAAAACAGTGAAATGCAGAACACATTGCGCTCAGCTGGTGTATCGAAAATGGAAACCTTCAACTCCTCCATGTGTGATGTCACAACAACAAAGTATGCTGTACTTACACCGTCACGGCTCCACAGCTCCAAACGGTCCAGAGGGAGGTGCTCTGCCACAGACACGTATGGGAGACCTGCCGCAAAAGTGAGAAACATCATACATTCTGGTAATAAATACACTCATGTAAAACATATGAG
The DNA here is from genome assembly GCF_902150065.1 of Myripristis murdjan. Lineage (NCBI taxonomy): Eukaryota > Metazoa > Chordata > Actinopteri > Holocentriformes > Holocentridae > Myripristis > Myripristis murdjan. Next base: position 22,779,777 of record NC_043988.1, read on the forward strand.
GTTAGGTTCACGATACGTCAGTTATAATCAAACTGATGACCAAAACTAAGACGTACCCATGCGTGCTGCGACACGGCGGAACTCCTGGCGGAACAGCTCCTGCAGGCCAGGCTCGATGTTCAAGCGTGGAGGGAAGTCCAGCACGAACACCTACACACACACACACACAAAAAAAAAATCACTTTTAGAATCACATTTAGGTTTCTAAAAAAGCACATGTGAAAACACACGCTTACTGTGACAGCACAGGACAAAACAAATACTGCCAACTGCAAATTAAACACACCTTCGCCCAGCGGTTGCAGACTGTAGCCAGGAGAGCACCGAAGTCCAGCGACGCCTCTCCGATGTTCCTGCTGGCTGTCAGGTTGTTGCTCGGGGCGAGCACACACACCACATCCGGGGTCCAGGGGAGAGCGGCGTGGGACACCTCCTTCCTCAGCTCTGCTGCATGCGCACCTGGAACAGAGAGAAAAGAAAAACACAGAGGTACCTCCGGCATCGCGACGATCCCATCCACCATGGCCCGCAGGTGGGAGTCTCCCACGACGAACACCATCTGCAACGACAGAGACACGGCTTTAGAACATAGACACCGACTTCTTACGACAAGCACTGTGTTTCTGAAAAAGAAAAACTAATACCTTCTGGTCCGGCTTCTGGGCAGGAGTGACCAACTTGAAGCTCCGCTGGGTCAGCTTCGAAGTCGGCCATCTCCGCACGCGATGGCGGTACCCTGTACCGCGCCCTGTGTAGTTGACAACAAAGTTAAGTATGATGACACAAAATTCGTACTTCTTCACACAACATTCAAAATGCATCAGTTAAACATTTAAAAAAAAAATAAACAAACTGTTTGATACTTACGAGCAACGAACTCGGGGACAGGCGGCTGGGGGGTCCATGGCAGCGGCTGCGCCATCCTCTGCTTCAGGGCCTGGGCCCGCCGGTGGGACTTGGCACGGGGCATCTAGGAATGAAAAACAAACAAACAAACAAAAAAAAATAAAATAAAATTTCCTCCAAAGTTCAAAGAAACTTTAAAAATTCAAGTGAATCTGTGCCAATCATACTCACAGACAATGCTTTCCCAGACAAGGTCAGCCTTCAAATACACAAATGTTTCAACTTACCTTGGCAGTGCGTGTGTGTGTGTGTGGGTGTGTGTGTGTGTGTGTGTGTCTGTGTGTGTCTGTATGTGTCTGTGTGTTGAAGGAGTGCAAATATGTGTGTTGATTAACAATTAGTTATGTGTGTGTTTTTAAATGGAATAAATGTATCTGTGTTAAGTGGTTCTGGATCAGACGATCACAGATGTAGGTGCAGGTAGCTCGCCGGTCAATCGCAGGTCAAACGCAGGTCAGTCGCTCTCAATAGCAGCCAAAGCAAAGACAACACCAGATCTCACAGCCAATCGATATCAATATCTGTAAATTAAACAAAACATGTTTGATTTAAAACATTACTTGTCTAGTAGAAAAAAACAACACATTTAATTGAACAGAACGTTACTGAAAGCATCCTGAATACACTTAGCTGTAGGAAATTTTTAGGTTTTAATTTTAAATAAGGTCTTTCTCTCTACAAAATGCTTAAGACACAAACCAGCATCCACATTGTGTTCAAGTAATCGAAAAAAAATGGCCAACAACACGACTGTGCTGCTCAAAACAGAGACACATCTTAAGAAAACCTTTTCCACTCAAAATCATAATAAACCAGCAAACTGGCATCCTAATTACATTATTTGCTTCCTCATTACACAGAAAGTGGCTGACACAACATCTCACAGCTTAGCCATACCGGTGGACACAGACACACCCAACTAAATACATCACAAACTACAGTTCCTGCATACAGCAAAAGACACACACGCCAGCATGAAAAGAAAAAAAAAATTTACAATTATCAATATTGAATCAGATAATTTCCCTTTGTCTCACAAGGAAGACCTTCTCTTACAATCATATTGGACCAACCACTAACACAGCTTTGCCTATGACACAACTATTTGCTCTTTGAATGCACACAAAAGCCACACACACTCAACTGAACTGCATATATCAAAACACTTCCATGCAAATAAAACCTGATATAAACCTACACAAAAAAAACACATGCAACTATTCATCATCAAAACAAATAACTTTCCTTTTTCACACAGCAAAAAAGTCTTCCTCTCAAAATGTTATTACACCACACACTAGCCCAGCTATGACACTCTACACCTGCTTTTTGAATGCACACAAGCCACACACACTCAGCTCAACAACATATATCACAAACTCAATTCCATGCAAATAAAACCTTATATCAAACTACAAAAAAAGAAACACACACACACACACACACACACACACACACTAGCAAAGCTATGACTGGTGTACATGCAAAGAGTAGATATAGCTCTGTCACAAAGCCACACACACTCAGCTCAAGTACATATTACAAACTCAGCTCTATGCAAATAAAACCTTTTATAAAACTACAAAAAAGCACACACACATGCAAAAACTCATCATCGAGTCCAATAATTTTCCCTTTTCACACAGCAAGAGAAAGTTTTCATCTCACAACCTGGTTGAACCGCACACACCCACACACACACACACTAGCAAAGCTATGACTGGTGTACATTCAAAGAGCAGATATAGCTCTGTCACAAAGCCACACACACTCAGCTCAAGTACATATCACTAACTCAGTTCCATGCAAATAAAACCTGATATCAAAATACACACACACAAAAAAAAATGCAATTATTCATCATCAAGTCCAATAATTTTCCCTCTTCACACAGCAAGAGAAAGTTTTCCTCTCAAACCAAACACTAGCACAGCTTTGCCTATATCTGCTCTTTGAATGCACACAAAAGCCACACACACACTCAGCTCAACAACATATATCACAAACTCAGTTCCATGCAAATAAAACCTTATAACTACAAAACACACACACACACACACACACACACACACACACACACACACACACAAGTGAAATAATTTTCCTTTGTCACAGCAAGAAAAAGATTGCCTCTCAAAATCTTATGGAACCACACACTAGCACCACTAGACCTATGACACAGCTATTCTTTATATGCACACAAAATGGCCGACACAATGTCTCTCAGCTAAGCTACACAGAGCTAGGCCTATGACACAGCTTTTCTTTATATGCACACAAAATGGCCGACACGATGTCTTTCAGCTACACCTGCTCTTTGAATACACACACACACACACACACACACACACACACAGGCCACACACTCTCAGCTCAACAACATATATCACAAACTCAGTTCAATGCAAATAAAACCTTATATCAAACTACAAAAAAACACACACACACACACACAAACACACACACACACACACACACACACACACATCAAGTCAAATAATTTTCATTTGTCACAGCAAGAGAAAGTTTTCATCTCAAAATCTGGTTGAACCACACACACACACACCCACACACACACACACACACACTAGCAAAGCTATGACTGGTGTACATTCAAAGAGCAGATATAGCTCTGTCACAAAGCCACACACACTCAGCTCAAGTACATATCACTAACTCAGTTCCATGCAAATAAAACCTTATATCAAAATACACACAAACACAAAAAAAATCTGCTCTTTGAATGCACACAAGCCACACACACTCAGCTCAACAACATATATCACAAACCCAGTTCCATGCAAATAAAACCTTGTAAATACAAAAGAAAAAAAAAAAAAAACACACACACACACACACACACACACACACACACACACACACACACACACACAAGTGAAATAATTTTCCTTTGTCACAGCAAGAAAAAGTTTGCCTCTCAAAATCTTATGGAACCACACACTAGCACAACTAGGCCTATGACACAGCTATTCTTTATATGGGCACAAAATGGCCGACACAATGTCTCTCAGCTACAGCTGCTCTTTGAATACACACACACACACACACACAGGCCACACACACTCAGCTCAAGTACATATCACTAACTCAGTTCCATGCAAATAAAACCTGATTTAAAACTACAAAAAAACAAACAAACAAACAAAAAAAAACATGCATCTATCATCATCAAGTCCAATAATTTTCCTTTTCCACACAACAACAATAAGTTTTCCTCTCAAACCAAACACTAGCACAGCTTTGCCTATATCTGCTCTTTGAATGCACACAAGCCACACACACACACAGCTCAACAACATATATCACAAAATAAGTTCTATGCAAATAAAACCTTGTAACCACACACACACACACACACACACACGAGTGAAATAGTTTTCCTTTGTCACAGCAAGAAAAAGTTTGCCTCTCAAATTCTTATGGAACCACACACTAGCACGACTAGGCCTATGACACAGCTTTTCTTTATATGGACACAAAATGGCCGACACGATGTCTCTCAGCTAAGCTACACAGAGCTAGGCCTATGACACAG